>NW_006292342.1:354150-358881 GCF_000327345.1 Myotis davidii | reverse complement strand
CCACCCCCACCTTTTCTTTTTTCAATTAGCAATAATTGCGTCCCGGATAAACCTCATTGCCACTGAGCAAAGCTATCATCATCCCCTTTTGACAGGTGGAGAAACTAAAGAGGCTGCAGCCCAGGTCAACCTGATTCCTAAACCCGCGCTCACTGTCCCTTTGCCACGCAATTCACCATTCCAGCTCTCAGTTCACCTGGGCGCCGTGGAGAAAACGTCGGGGTGCAGCTCGGCCAGACCTACGCGCTCCTGCTCGAAGCCCCGCAGGGACTCGACCCAGGCCTGCACCGGCCGCCGGTGTGAGGGTACGGGGAGCTCGCATTTCCGCAGTACCGGTGCCTGGGGACCTGCAGCAATTGGTAAGTCAGGGGTCTGAGGAGAGGGTTCGAGGTCCCAAGAGGGGCGATCCCGGCAACCTCACCCGCGCTCGCCACCGGCTCCGGCTTCTCCGGCGGCTGCACTGCCTCTTCCGCCAGAACGTTCAGCCGCTGTAAATGGTTTCTTTAGGGGATATCTAGATTGTGGGATCAAGGTCTATAAATACTTATTTACTGCCAATTAGTTTTCTAGAAAGCTTGTACCAAAGCATCCTTCCACCAGCAATGATTAAATGTGGCCATCTCATTTTAGCATCAATTCTTGGCTAATTAGGAAAACAAAACAAAGCATAAAACTGAACTTTGCCACTGTCTGCCCTGGCCGATTTGGCGCAGTGAATAGAGCATCAGCCTGCGGACTCAAGGGTCCCAGGTTCGATTCCGGTCAAGGGCATGTACGTTGGTTGCAGGCACATCCCCAGTGGGAGGTTTGCAGGAGGCGGCTGATCGATGTTTCTCTCTCATCAATGTTTCTGGCTCTCTATCTCTCTCCCTTCCTCTCTGTAAAAAAATCAATAAAATATATATTTTAAAAATACAGTAGGAATAATGAGTTAATAGCACCTATTATGGTACCAGACACGATGCACATGGAATGCATCATACACCTGGGCAAGCAATAACCCAGTCCTGGAAGCTGGACCACATAAGGTTGAGATCCTGGCTTTAAAGCTTACAAGCTGTGTGACCAAATTTCTTAATCTGTCTGTGCTCAGTTTCCTTATCTACAAAACAAGGCTAATAGAACGCCTTCCTAGTGTTGCTATGGGGTCTAGTTAACGAAAATGCAAATAGGCTGTGCCCGGCACACAGATAGGATTTAGACACTGTTAGTAACCGGATTTTGCCAAAACCAGTCACAGCAACGATAATCAACAGGTCTATTGAACTTATGTGCCAGAATTATCTCATTTAATCATCACGGCAACCTCTTGATGTTTGACAGAATGGGGGAAGGCAGGATTTGAACGAGGTTCTGCATCCCTAACCCCTGCAAGCTCCAGAGTTCTGCCTCCTGAACCGGCCTAGAGGAAGTTACCTCTCAGCTCTCAACCTCACCACTCTGCAGCAGGGAACGTTCAGCCGCTGTAAATGGTGGGCGAGAATGAGAGACGACGCCTGCACCCTCCAACCCTGGTCCTTCGACCCCGCTCCCAGTCCCGGCCTCACCTGGCAGTGGATGGGCGGAAGCCAGGCCCGCGCCCCGGCCCGGACTAGCCGCAGCATCGCGAAGCAGCCCCGCACGCCCCGAGGTCAAAGCTTCCTCTGGGCGCGCGCGGCGCCCACTGATGACGTCACGTCCGCGCCGCCGGCGGCTCCGCCCACGTTCGGGGCCGAAAAGCAGAGCGTGTACTGCAGAGTGAAGACGCCGAGACCCACCGCCTCCCCAGAACTCCTATTTTCACTCCTGGCCTAAAGGGCCCTCTGCGACACCTGCGAACGCGACCCCACAGCATGGAGCCCCCCAGGCCTCCCCTTTCCCTTCGTAGAGCCTGGACTCGTTCAGCCAATGAGCGTTAAGTATGCGGGAGTGGCCCGCCCATGGCTGGGTGGTCCTGGAAGGACACCTAAGGGAATTGACCAATAACCATTACGCTTTGGTGTAAGCCACGCCCTCCCAGCCCAGCCCCTCTTTAGCCGCCTGGGATCCGCGATGGTTTTGCTCTATTCACTGAGAGGTTTTGCTTGTTTGATCACTTGCGGGGTCTTATTTTCTACAGGAAGCCCTCAGGACAGCCTGCAGGGCAGTGCCTATCCGCTTAGATTCCCCGGCGACGGGCTGTGTGTCTCCTCCCGCCGCCCCCCAGATTAGGTCTGTGTCTCCCGCACGCCCTAGGCCAGGTTCCTGTCCCGTCAGAGCACTGCCAGGCTCTCCAAGGAGACAGCAAAGTGGAGAGTCCCGAGATCCCGGATTGCCTTTCTTGTCGCCCACCCTCTCAACAGAAATCCAAATGCTCATTTATAAATTCTCTGCCTCGTTCCCTGCACGACCTCCAGGGGCGCTACGAGCCCATAGCAGCCTTCCCTTCCCGGTCAGGCCTGATCACCAGGGAGTCGGTGTGGTCTGCACCGACCTCAGTCAGTGATCCTATCCGGAAAATGGGGCGGTTGTGGGACTTTAATGAAATAAATGGAGGCAAAGCGTGTCATGCTCGTCACAAGGTGAAAACTTAATACATCGCATTATTATCATTATTATTAAAGGTGAATTTTGTCATCAAAGTGAAGCAAGAACCAAAGCAGGGATGAGGGTGGACCCTGGAGGATTTGAATGACATGTTAAAGATACAGACTTTTTTTTTCTTCTTTTTTTTTGCATCTGATATATAACATGAATATTTGTATGAATTGATAATTAAAACTTACAATGTATTTCATTGTGTATTCTATTCCTGCAAGAATAACTGAATGTGCCGAAACCGGTTTGGCTCAGTGGATAGAGCATCGGCTTGCAGACTGAGAGGTCCCAGGTTCGATTCCGGTCAAGGGCATGTACCTGGGTTGCGGGCACATCCCTAGTAGATGTGCAGGAGGCAGCTGATTGATGTTTCTCTCTCATCGATCTTTCTAACTCTCTATCTCTCTCCCTTCCTCTCTGTAAAAATCCATAAAATATATTCAAAAAAAAGTAGAGATCAAAGAATAACTGAATGTGTGTTTAAAATTCCACACTCTTTGCAATTTAAAAGTCTTTTAGTCCTTTGTTTTGTAGAATTTCATTTATTTATTTTATGTTTGTGTCAGTAATTTGCACCTGGTAAAAAAAAAAATTCAAAAACTACAAATGGGCCCTAACTGGTTTGGCTCAGTGGATAGTGCATCAGCCTGCGGACTGAAGGGTCCCAGGTCCGATTCCAGTCAAGGGCATGTCCATGGTTGTGGTCACATCCCCACTAGGGGATGTGCAGGAGGCAGCTAGCTGATGGATGTTTCTCTCTCATCGATGTTTTTAAGTCTCTATCCCTCGTCCTTCCTCTCTGTAAAAAATCAATAAAATATATTTTTAAAAAAACTACAAATGGGTAACTAGCACCAAAAAAATCTGTTTTCTCTAACCTCTGTCCCCTGACCCCAACTCAGTTCCCTTCCCAGAAGTCACCACCACAAATAGCTGTGTGTCTCCTCTCAGAACTAGTTTGATTTTACAGGCAGATCGCCAGGGAGTTAAGATTTTTTGTGATGAATAATGGAATGGCACTTAGTTGCTTAATGATTATATTAGGCACCTACTGTATACCACTGGAGTAAAGCCATTAGACACCCTTGAGATATAGTCCAGTGGAAAAGGTTGAGGGATTGGAATTGGGGAGGGGTGTCTTCAGGGTCTCTGGGATGAGGTCTCCGAGTTGGCTTCTCTGAAGCTGTAACCTGGGAGTTAAGGGTTGAGGGTCCACTCGCAGTTTGTCCAGAGAAGAAAAGGTGTTCCAGGCTGAGGAAACAGAGTGTACGAAGCCTGGAAATGAGTAGGGTGTGACAGGGAGGGGGAGCTGAACCTTCCTGATGGCCACAGGCTTTGTTTTCAACTCCTGCACTTATGTTGAACCCACGTCAGGGTCTTTGCAGGAATATCCCTGAAAGAATAATTGTGGGTGTGCATTTAACATTCCACAGTTCCTTCTGCTTAGAGCATACTTTCCCCAGATCTCCTCATGGCTTGATCTCTCACTTCCTTTGATTCTTTTCTCAAAAGGTCACCTCTAGCAAGAAGCCTGTCTTGACCACCCTATTTTTTTTTGTCTTTTTCTATTGACCACCCTTTTTAAAATTGCAGTCCCCACCCCTAGCCCTTTTTTCCCCCTTTGCCCTTTTGACTCCCTTATCTTGCCCCATTTTTCCCATCAGTATTTATGTTCTAACATCCTACATAATCCTCCCCTTTTTATTTATTTTTATTTTTTTAAATATATTTTATTGATTTTTTAGAGAGGAAGGGAGAGAGATAGAGAGCTAGAAACATCGATGAGAGAGAAACATCGATCAGCTGCCTCCCGCACATCCCCCACTGGGGATGTGCCTGCAACCCAGGTACATGCCCTTGACTGGAATCGAACCTGGGACCTTTTAGTCTGAAGGCCGACGCTCTATCCACTGAGCCAAACCGGTTTCGGCAATCCTCCCCTTTTTAAATGCTTTTTGTCTGTTTTCCCATTAGAATATAAACTTCTCGTTTCCTAAAAAAACTACAAATGGAACTCCCATTTGACCCTGTGATCCCACTTCTAGGAATATATTCCAAGAAAGCAGAAACACCAATCAGAAAGGATATATGCACCCCTATGTTCATAGCAGCACAATTCACCATAGCTAAGATCTGGAAACAGCCTAAGTGCCCATCAGTAGATGAATGGATTAG
>NW_006292342.1:343737-353984 GCF_000327345.1 Myotis davidii | reverse complement strand
TCAACCAAAGGACTTGTATGCATGCATATAAGCATAACCAATGGACATAAGACACTGGGGGATAGGGGAGGCTAGGGGACTGTCTAGGGCGGGGGGAAAAAATGGACACATATGTAATACCCTTTGTAATAAAAAATTTTAAAAAAAAGAAAAAAAATAAAAATAAAAAACAAAAAAACAAACAAACAAAAAAGAATATAAACTTCTCCAGGGTAGAAATTATTTATATATACATATGTACTTATATATATTTATGTATTTTTATTATTTATATATACATATATAATTTTTAATATATATGTCTTAGAGGAAAGGAGAGTGAGAGAGAGACAGAAACATAATGATAGAGAGAATCATTGATTGGCTTCCTGCACGCCTTCTACTGAGGATCAGGCCACAACCCTGGCATGTGCCCGAACCGGGAACTGAACCTCGACCTCCTGCTTCATAAGTTGATGCTCAGCCACAGAGCCATGCCAGCCAGCTTCCAGTCAGAAAGATATTTTGCTCCCTTTGTTCCCTGCTATAGCCCAGCATGCAGCCTAGTACCTGCCACACAGTAGAGGCTCACGACGTGTTTCTTAAGCCAACTCCTTCTCATTGCCCTGTTGCAGAGGTATTACCAGAAACAGAGAAAGCACTCCCGTTGTATTAAGGTCTCTATCCCCCTGAAGTCACAGGCACATAAGGTACCCAGTAAATGACAATGTACCCAATGGCACTGGAGTCACATAGACACAGGTTCAACTCCAGGGGCTGCTGCTAATTGGCCGCATGTTTATCGGCAAGTGGTTAGCTCTTCCGGGGGTCTAATTAGTAAGTGTGACACACACAAACCTTCCCCCCTGAGCTGTGGGGAGGATCATAGTTCTCTTTCTTTCCATTTATACTCCCCACTGTCCTTTCTCTCCTACAGAGGGAACCTACAAACAGGAATCAGATCACATCCCTCCTCTGCTCAGAACCCTCTTACTTCCCATTTCCCTTAGAGCCAAAGCCCAAGTCCTCCCTGCATCCAACAAGGCCCTTCAGGACTTGTCCTCACCGCCTCCCACCCTCCTCCTCGGTCACTCTTTGGTTTCTGGCCACATGGGCTTGTCACCAGACCTGTCACTCCCATGCCAGTCTCGGGGCCTTTTCATCTGTCATTCCTTCTGCCTGGACCACTCTCCCCTGAATGTCTTCATGGCTCACTCCCTCATCTCCTTAAAGGCCACCTTCTCAGCTGACACTGGGTCTAAAAATCACTGCTCCCTTCCTACCTTACTTTCTGCTGCCTTCCCAGGTGTCATTTGTTTCCAGAATGTTCACCATATCCTAACAGACGACGCCGTGTTCTGATTTTCCTGATGCTTATCTGTCTCGCCCACCCGAACGTCAGCTCCTAGATGACGGCGTTCTTTGTTTCTTTCGCTGCTGGACTCCATTGCTAAGAAGGGCACCCAGTACGTTCTCCATACATAGTAATTGAGCAAATAGGATGTAGAGAAAGCACTTTGCACAGGGCTCTGCACCTCCCCCCGCCCCCGCCCCCGGCAGCATATTGATTTTGGAGCCTTTAATGAAAAAAAAACAATGACCTTGAGACCTGCATACTGCAAGGCTCAAAGTTTGGCCATTTTGGCCTAAGCCTTGGTGGAGGTGAAAGGTCAACATGTCCAGCTCACGCCCGTGGATCAAAGGCTCAACCTCTGTCTCCAGTATCAGCCTCGTGACTCTGCTGGCCACAAGCATGCTAGCAGTTTAGGGAAGACACATCATAAACTGTAGGGCCCCCCAACATCTGGGCTTTCCTAGGCGCCCCCCCCCCAATCACTGTGCAAAGGTTTTCACAAAGGCCAGAGGTCAAGGCTGCAATATTGGGGGCAGCCCTGAGGAGATGCAGAGCATGGGTGCAGGGTTGATGGGGGGGGATCTGACCTACTGGGGGGAGCTGTCTAAAGTGCCCCCTCACCACCTGCCAGAACATCTGCTATGTGTTTGCAGCTCAGTTTGTGGGTAACTGACAAGCCCTGGAGGAGGAATCTCCCATTGAGTCACCTCTCCACCCCCAGGATGGGCCTGATTTGCATAGTCATTTCCATGCCATTTTAGTTACCTTCAGTTTAACCGCAATAGGAATTTGGAGAAAAGAAAGAAAGAAAGAAAAAGGCACCAAACCAGCACTCTAGTCAGGTCTTGGCAGAAATTCAGACCCTCCTCAGGGCTTGAAAGCCTGGGGAGGGCAGAGGGGCTCCTTGGGTCTCAATTTCCTCCTCTGTAAAATGCGGTGTAATTGACCCGACCTCACCTGGTGTGTGCCCAGCTTGAGCCTGTGTACCCTCAGACACCCACTTCCCCCGCTGACCCTGTCCCATGGCTAGGGGCTGACCCCTGCACACATTTCCCTTGTCCACTGGTTTCTGCCCAGATTTTGCCAATGGCAGGCACTGAGGGTAGATTGGAAGGCAGGAGGATGGGAGAAGCCAGAATATTTCTTCCCAACGGCTCTTGGCAACATCTCCCACTGGATAAGGCCTGCCTAAGTTCTCATTTCTTTCTTTTTTAAAAAAAATATTTTTATTGATTTCAGAGAAGAAGGGAGAGGGAGAGAGATGGAAACATCAATGATGAGAGAGATTCATTGATTGGCTGCCTCCTGTACACCCCCAACTGGAGATCGAGCCCAAAACCTGGACATGTGCCCTGACCGGGAATTGAATCATAACCTCCTGGTTCATAGGTCGACGCTCAGCCACTGAGCCACACTGGCCAGGCCCGGTGTGCTAATTTCTAATCTCACCCTGTTTATACTTCGGTTTCGTATCTATGTAACCAACCCCTGTATTAAATCCCCTCTGTTAGAAATATTTCTATTTTTCTGATGTAAGGCAGCTGTGAGGGATTTTATTTGTTTTAAGAAACAATTTAGAGACAACAAAGTCTCCCCTTATCAGTGTACAGTTCTGCAAGTTTCCACAAACATATATAGTCATGTAGCCACCACCACAATCAAGACATAAAATGGTTCCATTACCAAAAACTTTCCCCCTTCTGTGGTCAAGTCCTCCCTAACCCCCAGGCCCTGCCAGTTACTGGTCTGTTCATAGTCCCTATAGTTTGCCCTTTTCTAGAACGTCATAGAAATGGAATCATACAGCCTGTAGCCTTTGGTGTATGGCTGCTTTCCCTCCTTACGATGCATTTGAGATTCATCCACGTTGTTATTTATAACTGGCTCCTTCCTTGTGGAACTGGAGGTTCCAAATATATTCCTGAGTGACCTGTGTAAGGAGGGACTGCAGTTTGTCTACATTCCCTAGTTAGGGCAGCTGCTGTGATGTTTGTTTGTTTTTTAATCCTCACTGGAAAGTATCTCTTCCATTGATTTTTTTAATTTTTATTTTTTTAGTTTTTAGAGAGAGTGGAGGAAGGGAGGAGAGAGAGAGAGAGAAAAACATCGATACAAGATAGACTATTACCTTCCGTGCCCTGACTGGGCTATGGATTGAATCTGCAACCAAGGTACATGACCTAGACTGGGAATCAAACCTGAGACCCTTCTGCGGGCTGGTCCTCTAACCACTGAGCAAAACTGCCAGGGTGAGCTTTTCATGAGCCAATATTTGCAAAATGTTTAGGACAGTAACTGGCACCGTAAAAATCTGTCAGCCATTACTTCTATGCTGGTGGTGGGGGGAGGGGGGAAAGGGAGTGAGGGGGGTCCTGAGAAGTGGGCCTCAGGTGTTCCCCTCCCCCTAACGGCTTGCCTCTCTGGTCCCTTGTCCGGAAGACAGAGCCCACCCTTCCCAGGCTGGAAGGGCCAAGACGGCATCTGGTGCAGACGTGGCAGGAACTCAGCCCATCCCTGAAGCTGAGAGTGGGCCCCAAGCCCATGGATGGAGGAAGCGGCTGCCAAGATCAGCATCTGGAAAGCTTCTCTGCAGCTGGGGCCCCCTCCCCCAGTGCCGGGGTGATGATGAGAAAGTTGGGACCTGTCTCAGACACGTCTTTTTATGCAGTTTCTCCTGCCAAAAGCGGAGAGCTGGGGGTGGGGTGACAGTAGAGACCCAGAGAGGCTTGAGGACAGGCCTGGGCCCCCTCGATCTGGGGGAGCTCAAAGAATCAGAGATCAGAGGGTTTCCCTCACCTGGATCACAGAGAACATCCTATCTCACCAACGACCCATGTGGTCCTGAGTAGTAACCTTCTGCCCTGACCCTCTGGGACAGGGCAGGGGGTCGCTGCATCAGGACTGGGGATAAACAAATTCAAATCCTCCCACTGCTGTGTACCTCAGCTTCTTCATTTTTATTTATTTATTTTTTTTGCGGGGTAACTAGTTTTGTGGGGTTTTTTTGTTTGTTTTTTTTTAGCTTCTTCACCTTTAAATTGGGGTGAGAAGGAAAAGGCAAAACGGTGGAGACAGTTAAAACAATCAGGGGTGCCCCAGCCAGTGCGGCTCAGTGGATTGGGCATCATCCAGTGCACCAAAAGGTCGCTGGTTCTATTCCTGGTCAGATCACATGCCGGGGTTTGGGGCTCAATCCCGGGAGGCGGCATGTAGAAGGCAGCCTATGGATGTTCCCCTCTCACATTGATGCTTCTCTTTCTCTCTCCCTCTCCCTTTCTCTTTCTCTAAAAATCAAGAAACTATTCTTAAACAAAAACAAAAGATGAGGGGTTATCAGGGGTAGGGAGGGATGAACAGGCAAAGCACAGAGACTCTTTAGGGGAGGGAAACCATTCTGTATGCGTACAAGTCACTATAGGTTTCATCAAACCCACAGGAGGTGCAACACCAAGAGCAAACCGCAGGGTGCATTCTGAATTTGGGGTGCTCATGGTGTATCCGCGTAGGCTCATCAATGATAACCAAAGCACCTCTGTGGTGCCATGTTGATGGAGGGGGAGGCTTTGCATGCCTGAGGGCAGGGGGCGGGGGTATATGAGAAATCGCTGCGCTTTCCGCTCGGTTTTGCTGTGAACCTAAAACTGTCCTAAAAATAAAGCCGATTTTAAACAATAGGATGATGATATTCCCCACCTCCTAGGATTGGGAGGGCTCAGCGCTGCACTCAGAATAGCCTGTGCCTCGTGAGCATTAGCCATTGTCGGCGGCCCTATCATCAGCGGAGGCTGCTCCGAGGCTCTTCACCTCTAGCTTCCCTTCCTGGTGGCTCCCCAAGAGGAGGGTCATTTCCTCCTCCGTCCGCTGTTCTCTCTCAGGAGCCCCCTTAGAGCAGCTTCCCCTGTGACCCCATCTCCCCCACCCCGGCCGATCTCAGGAAATCCAGTCCTCCCGTGTTGTCCAGTTCTCCAGCCCGTTCCCTCGGCTGACCCAGCGGAGACCTTGTGTTGCCCCAGAAGTGGGCGGTGGGAGGGCTGAGAAGAGGGGACGGAAGTTGCTTATGGGTGTATCTCTGTGTCTCTGAGGATATCACCTTTGTCTAGTAGCCATGGTCTCTTTAACAGACGCCAGATATGTCTGTGGCCTTGACATCATCCCCACCCCCAGGTCCCTGGGGGGATGGCAAACTGCTGAGCCAGCCCAGGCAAGTGTGTGTGTGTGTGTGGGGGGGGGTCACTTCCTCCCCAGCCTTCAGGTTCCCACAAAGAGCTGAGATTTCCGCTCTGATAGCTCCCCGTCGAGAAGAGACCCAGTTTGCTCTCTGCCTTGTCCCCTGTGTGTTGAACACCTGGCTTCGAGCAGTTGCTCAGGCAACACATTTCACTTGGCAGAGGACTCAGTGGGGTTTTGCTGAGGTGTCAGTGGACCCCAAGATCTGGCCCTGAAATGAGTGGACGCTGAAATCTGGTTCAGGAAAAGGAGCAAAGTCACGGTCTCTTTCCTTATCTCCGCATCGAAGCCCTGTTCCGCTGTGAGAACTGTCTGGCTTCTTCACTGTCTCCTCCATCAGACTGTCAGGTCTGGGTGGCAGAGACCCAGAAGGCATCACCAGAACCAGCACAGAGCATTATATGAATATACTAGAGGTCCGGACACAAAATTCGTGCACTGGGGGTGGGGTGGGGGGGTGTCCCTTAGCCCAGTCTGCACACTCTCCAATCTGGGACCCCTCAGGGGATGCCTGACTGATGGCTTAGGCCCACTCCCCGCTTCTGGCTGAGCAGCGCTCCCCCTGTGGGAGCACACTGACCACCAGGGGGCAGCTCCTGCATTGAGCGTCTTCCCCCTGGTGGTCAGTGTGCGTCATAGCGACCAGTTGTCCCGCAGTTTGGTCGATTTGCATATTAGCATTTTATTATATAGGATTATATAGGATATGCTGCACACATATATGTAGCATTAATATAATCTTTATGCATTTCTTTGTTAATCATGTAAACATATTTATTTTTTAAATACTTTTAAAAAATATCCTCACCTGAGGATAAGTTTATTGATTTTAGAGAGAGGGGAAAGGAGAGAGAGAGAAACATCAAATCGGGGATGTGTTGCCTCTTGTACTTGCCCTGAACATCAGGTGATTGAACCTGCAACCCAGGTACATACATGCCCTTGACCAGTAATCAAACCCAAGACCCTTTGTTTCTTGGGCTGGTGCTCTAACCACTGAGAAAATGGGGCCAGGGCAACATATTAATTTTTTATGTTTGGTTAATATTCTATTGTTATATATGTATGGCTTCTTCTTTATCCACTTGTCTTTTGATTGGAACATATAATCTGTTTACCTTTAAAATGATTTATAGGTATGTAGTTATTGCCATTTTATTGTTACTGGGGATGTGCCCGCAACCCAGGTACATGCCCTTGACCGGAATCGAACCTGGGACTTTTCAGTCCTCAAGCCAACGCTCTATCCACTGAGCCAAACCGGTTAGGGCCAACCAAGAACTTGTATGCATATATGTATAACCCATGGACACAGACAATAGGGGGTGAAAGCCTGGGGTGGGGGCAGGCTAGAAGGGTCAATGGGGGGCGGAAATGGGGGACATATGTAATAGTTACAACAATAAAGATGTTTTTAAAAAAGAACTTGCACTTATAGTGTAAAAAAAAAAGCTGTTTTTATTGATTTCAGAGAGGAAAGGAGAGGGAGAGAGAGATAGAAACATCAATGATGAAAGAGAATAATTGATCAGTTGCCTCCTGCACGCCCCCACACTAGGGATCAAGCCTGCAACCTGGGCATGTGCCCTGACTGGGAATTGAACCGTGACCTTCTGCTTCATTGGTCAATGCTCAACCACTGAGCCATGCCAGCCGGGCAACACGTTTATTCTTAATATAAATTTGTTAGTATTGATAAGTTGAATAATAATATCAATAGCTTTATTAACAGTGCTTTGTATATTTATATTGATGATTATTATTATTACAGGAATGAATTTTACACCTAAATGTCTGGTGATTTGTTACCTTTTATTTAATTTTTATGTCTTTGTAAATTTTTTGAGTTGGTAATGTGAACTAAAAATTTCAAACAGTATTACAGGGCACAGGATGAAAAGTTTGACACCCTCTCACCTATCCTCCTGCCGCCTGCTCAGTTCCCCTCCGAGGTTAACCGCTGTGACAGGTGTCTTGTGCCCTCTCCCAGAGAGGCAAATGTGTGTGTATTTATGCAGCCCTTATAAATACACCCAGAAGTTCAGGCAAACAATGCAAACTGTTCTACATTGTGCTTTTTTAAAATTAACACGTTGAAGACAATTTCACTCAGTACAAACAAGACTACTCCATTTTAATTTTGTAATAGGCATTAATGGGTCCATTTTTTAAATATATATTTTTTTATATTGCATCAATGATGAGAGAGAATCATTGATGGGCTGCCTCCTGCACGCCCCCTACTGGGGATCGAGCCGGCAACCCAGGCATGTGCCCTTGACAGAAATCGATCCTGGGACCCTTTAGTCTCCAGGCTGATGCTCTATCCACTGAGCCAAACTGGTTAGGGCTTAATGGGTCCATTTTAATTTCCTTTTTCATCATTTTGCTTTTCAATACCCTTTATGAAGGTATCAAGCAGTTTAGTTTTTTTTTGTTTCATTAACTTCAGCTTTATTGACATAAAAAAATTATAAGGTATTTAAAGCACACATCATAGTGATTTGATATACATATACATTCTGAAAGAGCTCTCCCATTGATTTCATTAATACATCCATCACCTCACTTATTTATCTGTTTTTTTGTGAGGTGTTGTGTGTGTGTGTGTGTGTGTGTGTGTGTGTGTGTGTGATGTGCCATTGAGTCAGTTCCAACTCCTGGAGACCCTGTGAATGAGTGCTGTCCACAGTGTCCTGTCCTCAACAGCCCTA
Organism: Myotis davidii; assembly: GCF_000327345.1. NCBI lineage: Eukaryota > Metazoa > Chordata > Mammalia > Chiroptera > Vespertilionidae > Myotis > Myotis davidii. The sequence goes on along the minus strand of NW_006292342.1, from coordinate 345,710 downwards.
CTCAGCTCCTATGAGTAGACTCATGCCGTGTGTGTGTGTGTGAACATTTAAGTTCTACTCTCAGCACATTTCAATATCATACAATATTATCAACAATAGTCACCATGTTTCACATTCGATTCTCAGACCTTATTTCATCTTATTGCTGAAAGTCTGTAGCCTTTTACCAGCCTCTCCCCATTTCCCTCACCCCAGCCCCTGGCAGCCACTTTCCTACTCTCCGTTTCTGTGAGTTTGACTTTCTTTTTTCAGATCCCATATACAAGTGACACCATGCACTATCTGTCTTTCCCTGTGACTTTTTTCACTTGGCATAATGCCCTCAAGGTCCACTCATGTTGTTGCAAATGACAGGACTCCCTACTTTTAAGGCTAGATAATATTCCATTATATATATGAAATTATAAATGGGACATTATATATATGAAAAATATATATCACTTTTTCCTCTCTTTTTTTTTTTTGTTGTTAATCCTCACCTGAGGATATTTTTCCATTGGTTTTTAGGGAGAGTGGAAGAGAGAAGGAAAGACTGAGAGAAACATTGATGTAAGAGAAACACATCGATGGGTTGCCTCCTGCACGGGCCCCGACCAGGGCCTGGGCCGGGGAGTAGCCTGCAACCAAGGTACATGCCCTTGACTGAATCAAACCTGGGACCCTTTGGTCTGCAGGCCAATGTTCTACCCACTGAGCCAAACCGGCCAGGGCTCACATTTTCTCTATCCAGCCATCCACTGAGGGACACTTAGGTTGTTTCCATGTCTTGGCTATTGTGAATAATGCTGCAATACACGTGGGAGTGGAGATACCCTTTTTCATAATATTGTTGTTTTTTGAAGCACCTACCTTCTCCCTTCTTTTTATTGCACTGTCTGGGTATCAAACAGTCTTAATTTTTTTAAAAAATATGTTTTTTAATGTATTTTTTAGAGAGAGGAAGGGAGAGGGAGAAAGGAGAGGGAGAAGGGACAGAGAGAAACATACATGAGCGAGAAACAATTGGCTGCCTCCTGCACGCCCTCTACTGGGGATCAAGCCTGAAACCCAGGGCCTGTGCCCTGCCAGGGAATCTAACCAGCAACTTCTTGGTGCATAGGATAATGCTCAACCAACTGAACCACACCAGCTGGGCAAGCAGGCTTAATTTTTAATTTAATTTATTGTTGGAATATTTAAACATGTTACAATAATGTGCACGTTACAACAGCCAAAAGGTACAGAGGATTCAGAGTGGAACCGCCTCCTCCCCCAGGACATTTTCCAGTTTCTTCTTGCAATATTCTGGATATTCTGCACACATCAGGTAGAACATCAGCCGCACGGGGCCGGGAGTTTTGCCTGTTTTGTCTCTATCCTTTAGAACAGTGTCTGGCACCTACCAGATGTTCAGTGTATTTGGTAAATAAACATATAAGCAAGCAGGTTACTTATGCATGTTCACAACTAGTGCAGGCTGAATGAGGAAAAGGGGGGGAAACTCAAGAACCAGAGAGAGGATGGGCCCCAAGTTGGAAGGCAGGGTACAACTTGGGCCTGGCAGCCAGGGCGGGGCAGCCATGGGCAAGGGCAGGTAGGCTGTGGGTTGCATCTTCTAGGGGACAGGAGGCAGCGCCGAACTCTGGGATCCTATCAAGGCAAAAATCAGTTCTGTATTTGGGACAGTGCGTGGCACATGGTAGGAACTTGATTATTTTTTAAATGAACACACAATAGGCCTTGGTGCCTAACTGCTGCGTTGACACACAGTAGGTGCTTCGTGGCTCCTGGTGGAGTAAAGGGGATCCCGTGCTCTCCTCCAACTCCAGGGTCCCAGGGATGGGCCAGAATAAAGCTGTTTCAGGTTCAGGCCACCTGGCCAGGAGGGACATAAAGTCACGGGGCCGAGTGACGTCAAGCTCCAGCCGGTTCTCACGGGAGGACCTGGGAGGGGCAGGGCCCGGGGGAGGGGGGGCGCGGACAAGGACTGGCGC
>NW_006292342.1:341183-343433 GCF_000327345.1 Myotis davidii | reverse complement strand
CCCGCTGCACCGGGGAGTGGTCGTCGTGCGCCCTCTCCACGACTCCGGGCGGCCCCCCACGGGCTCGGCCGCGAACCCCTGACTGCGCTTACCCAGCGGCAGGAAGTTGGCTCCGAGAAGGCGGAATCCAAACCCTTTTGACCGGAGACTGGGAGACAGGACGGCGTGCCGGGGAGTTTGGGGAGTGCGTAGGAGGTGGGTAGGGCGCCCCTCTTGGCTAACTCCGGTTGAGCAAAAGGTGCTGCGCGCCGAGGAGCCGCCAAGCCGAGGGGCGGGGCCCCTGGCGAGGGCAGTCGGCCCGTCTGCACATCTGGCGCTCTGCCTCAGTTTCCTCACGTCGCCTTCAGTTCCCCCGCGGGGACCTGGCTTTGTTCTGGAAGAGAAGGGAGCGTGACTGTGGCTCCGGCGCCTCTCCTTCCCCCCTGGGGCCCGGGGATGGGGCAGGGTGCAGGCGCGCGCGGCATGGGCCCCGCTGGGTCCCAGGCCCAGCAGAACTTCGGAACCTCGCCCCCTCCCCCGGCACGAGTTGACTCACCGGGGATTTCCACCCCCTCCCCAAACTCTGTTCTAGTCAGATGCTCCGGCGCCACGCGCTGAGCCCACAGTCTCCCCTGTGGCTCGACACCGACACCGGTGCTGCGCTTGCTGAGGTTGGGATCTCCCCCACCCGCACCCCCCTTGTCTTCTGGGAGTATTGGGGCAGGGCACCTGGCGGGACGGGGAGGGGTCCCCCAACCCCACTGGCGGCTGTGGAGATGCTGTGCGTGTGTGTGGCGAAAGAGAAAGGAGGTGCGGCCCCAGCAGCCCGAGTGTGGATACCGTACATTCCACCGCCAGATAAGGAGGCTGAGACTGTGGCCCAAGGGCGGGGGCGGGTCCTGTCGCCGTTTTCTGGGCATCTGGGCTTGCCTAGCAGGGAGGCTGCCAGCAGACCCGGGCGTCTCCAGCCCTCTTTGCTGTTTGGGGCTGGGCTGAACGTAGGAGCCTCCACCCTCCCTGGCCCACTGGGGCCTCATTTGTTTTTCGTTGGCTGGTTGATTGGTTGGTTCGTTCATTCATTCATCCATCCATCCGTCCATCTGTTTATCCACATCCATCCCACATGTTTTCTGAGCACCGTGAGTATGCGAGGTCTCCATCCAAAGGGGCTGTAAGTGGACTTGGTTGCCGACGCATTCTACGATGGAAGCCAGACAGAAATCTAGAAATCATGCTTTTCACCAGTGTTAAGTGCTGCCAAGATAACAAAGCAAGATGCTCTGAGGAGACAGCGGCTATTCTAGACCAGGGGTCAGAGCAAATGACCTTAAAACTGAAATTTGAAAGATGAGGAGACCCCTGGGGGAACGAAGACCACTCAAGGATTTGGGGGAAAGGCATGCCAGGCGGAGGAACAGCAGGGGCAAAGGCTAGGAGGTGGGGTTGGCCTGTAGGAGGCCAGTGTGGTTGGAGTGGAATGGCTCTGGGGGAGAGTGGGAGGAAGCTAACTGGCCAGGGGCCATGCCAATTGGGGCAGTGGGGAGCCATGGAAGAATTTGGAGTGAGATATTGGGGCTCCCCAGGCTGCTGTATGGAGAATGGCCGTGTAGGAGGGACCTGACAGCTGAAGAGAAGCCAAAGGAAAGTGGGGGTTGGGGCGCGCTGCCCTAGGCAAGAGGCATGGGATCAGTGAGTGACCATGGGGAACCGAACCACAGGCCCTGCCTCAGTGGAACTCGGGGGAGGGGCTCCTGGAAGCACAGAGCTTCCTCCTGTCTTCCTCCCTCCTAATCACCCCCTGCACAATCTTGATCTGTGTCTCTTCCCTGCCCTTCCCAACCCTGCCTCTTGTTCCCACTTGTCCCTCTTGCTCCATTTCAGGCCTGGACATCCCCTGGTTTCGAGCCCAGTGACCTCTTGCGGAGCCTCTGGGAGGGAGTCAGGGCTGCCTTGGTAAAGGTGAGCAGCAGACAGGCCCGGTGTGTAGCCAGGCCTGGGAGCCCACCCAGGGAGGAGAAGCGGGCAAGGCATGCATCTGCTAGCCCCAGCCTGGGGCTGGCTTCCTCTTTCTGGAAAGCACCAACCTACTTTAAGCTCCTGCTATAGTTAGCAAAACTCTAGTTGGGAAGATGAAGTCATCTGGGCCTCAGTTTCCCCTCCTCTTACTCGGAGAGCCACCCCTCCTGAGGATGCCTACGAGCCTCCTGGGGCTGCAGAAAATGAGGGTGCAGTGCCCTGGTCCTCCCTCCCAGGGAAGAGATAGACTTTTTG
>NW_006292342.1:327797-341130 GCF_000327345.1 Myotis davidii | reverse complement strand
GGCCCTTTGGTTCACAGCCACCTGGCAGAGGACCCCCCACTGGGAACCGAGCCCACAACCCAGGCATGTGCCCTTGGCTGGAATCGAACCTGGGACCCTTTAGTCTGCAGGCCAGTGCTCTGTCCACTGAGCCAAACCGGCCAGGGCTGAACCCATTTCTTATTTCTCCAGGAAGTGGCCATAAATCTTTCTCTTGGCCGCCAGACTAGAGAGGGTGGTGGCCCTCCTTCAGGGAAGGAGGGGGCAGCCACAGGACACGCCCTGCACTTCTGGCCCCACTAGCAAGGGTGCTTCCCAGGCCAGTGATGGGTTTTTGATTCTCAACTTTAAACTCCAGGAGGGTCCCAGTAGGCCAGGGCAGCCTGGGGATGTCTGGTTAGGATGACCTGGCGGTCAGACTACAGTTCAAACCCTCCCCAGGGACATTCACACAGTTTTAATTCTCCTCGGAAAGCAGTGAGTTCCAGCCTCCAGGAAAGGACCAGTTCAGTGGTGGTAGCTGCTGAGCGCTCCCAAACTGGGCCAATCAGAAGCCGGAGATGGGAAGCTCAGGCCAATGAGTGAATAGCCCAATACCCTGGAATTGAAAGTAAGCCAATCAGGGTGCGGGCTGTTTCTGGCCCAACCGTGGGTCTGGTAGGGCTAAGCCTGCTTCTGGCCTCTGCGGCGGGCAGAGGGCATCGGGGCGCCAGAGCTCTGTCCCGTACAGGAACAAGGGGCCTCTGTGTGGCGATCTGGGCAGGGCAGCAGCCCCGGGGATGCACACAAGCCCTTCTCTGTTCCCAAACTAGGACGGATGTCCCTTCGCCCAAGGGGAGCAGCTGCTTCTCTGTCCGGCCAAGGTCCGGGCCACCTCCCTGCGGGGGCACCGGTGACGGTGGACAGAGATAGCCCAGCGCCCCCGGAAGTCCCCCTTCACTCCCCGGGCTCACAGGGAACCGGCCTAACCAGCCTTTTCTGGAAGGCGGGTCCTGACGCACACGTGGTCCCTGCCAGGCCTTGGCAGACATGTTTCCGGGGACCTGGGGAGGGCTCTTCCTGCGCCCCACCCCCTACCCCCTTTTAGCAAATGGTTCCCCTCGTGAAAGGCGGGCTGCACCCCTCCTCTGAGACACCTCCCTCCCAAGCTGGAGGGCGGCTGGCCGTGGTATCGGCCTTGCATCCTCTCTGCACCTCTTCCCGCCCCCTCCGACGGATTGGTTTTCCTTGAGAAGGGGTGACTCAGGCTTTCATGGAAACAAATACGTCCCCCTCCCCGCGGGGCTGCACGCCCCCTCACCTCTCACATGACTTCAGCACAGCTGCCCCATCCTCCCAGCCAGGACCTCCCAGACTGGTCTCCGGTGTCTCTCTCCCCCCATCCCATCACCCCTCCCCCCCTTCCCCACAGCGGATGTGACTGGGGAACCAGGACTCCACCCTGTTTGTTCTAGGGGCCTCACATCTGGATTTCATCCTGCCTGGGAGGGGGTGCCAGCGCCCTGCCTATCCCTCTGGACCCTCTGTCCAAGGGCAGGGCTGGATGGTGCTGATGAGAACAGGCTGTTGGGAATCTTGCTGGGCTGGCTCTGTCAGCATCCGCTCCCAAAAGATTGGGTGGAGGGCAGCTAGTCCCCAGCAGAGTGCGGCAGGAAGAAGGGAGCTAATCGTATTTATTTCGCGCTTGTTATGTGGGAAGGCTGCCTCCTGCATCGTTCAACAGGATTTTTCTGTCACCCTGTGAAGTGGGCTTGCTTCTCCCCGTTGTGCAGATGACGACACTGAGGCTGCGCGCCCACTGACTTGCCCAAGGCCCCACAGCATGTCAGAGCGGGTGTGGCGTTGACACTAGATTGTCTTCCAGGCCTCTGTCTTCTGGGGTGACATGACCTCTGGGATGCCGGAACCTCAGGGCTAACCTGGTTTCTCCTCCAGACCTTATTTTGGGAGCACCCACAGCCTCCAGGCTTACGCCCAGCCTGAAATCTAGGGCCGTGGGTGGTCATGAGCAGGGCATGGTGCTGTCGGCACCAAGCATCTTTCTGACCCAGGTTGGCAGGTGGCACGAGGCTCCAGGCTCCGGTGTATTTGAGAAAAGAGGCGAGCCCTCTGGTTCCTGCCCACAGCTCCACCTCTGGGTAGGCGGCCAAGGCTTCTGGGGGTCCACTTGGTGTCCTTCATGCCGTTGGGGGAGCTTCTGAGAGACAGTGTAGCCTAAAGGCTATAGAGCAGCGGTTCTCAACCTTCCTGATGCCGCGACCCTTTAATACAGTTCCTCATGTTGTGGTGACCCCCAACCATAAAATTATTTTTGTTGCTACTTCATAACTGCAATTTTGCTACTGTTATGAATTGTCATGTAAATATCTGATATGCAGGATGTATTTTCTTTGTTACAGATCGAACATAATTGAAGCATAATGATTAATCACAAAAACAATATGTAATTATATATGTGTTTTCCGATGGTCTTAGGTGACCCCTGTGAAAGGGTCGTTCGACCCCCGAAGGGGCCGCGACCCACAGGTTGAGGACCGCTGCTCTGGAGGCTTTGGAGCTAGTCGCTCTGGCTCTGCCACTTACTAACTTTGAGACTTTGGCAAAGTGAGTTGATTCTCTGGGTTTCCCATCTGTAAAGCAGGGATCGTGGTCATTTTGACTTTAGGTGGCCACTCAGTGAGGAGGGATGGCCCTGGGACTCAACCCCTTAGACGTCCAGCGTCAGAGCCCAGGCAGCGTCCGCACCACTGACCTGTCTATCCGTCTCTTCTCTCTGCAGCTCTGACAGCTCCATGGCCTCGGCCGGCCACTGAGCCCCACCATGGGCAGCCTGTACTCGGAGTACCTGAGCCCCACCAAGGTCCTGGAGCACTATAACTACACCAAGGAGACGCTCGACGTCCCGCAGACACTGTCCCGCCAGGTGGCCTTGGTCCTCATCATCATCCTCTGCTGTGCCATCGTGGTGGAGAACATGCTGGTGCTCATCGCCGTCGCCCGAAACAGCAAGTTCCACTCAGCCATGTACCTGTTCCTGGGCAACCTGGCCGCCTCGGACCTGCTGGCGGGCGTGGCCTTCATCGCCAATACCTTGCTCTCGGGCTCTGTCACCGTGCACCTGACCCCCGTGCAGTGGTTTGCCCGCGAGGGCTCTGCTTTCATCACACTCTCTGCCTCTGTCTTCAGCCTCCTGGCCATCGCCATTGAGCGCCATGTGGCCATTGCCAAAGTCAAGGTCTACGGCAGTGACAAGAGCTGCCGCATGCTGCTGCTGATCGGGGCCTCCTGGCTCATCTCGCTGGTTCTCGGGGGCCTGCCCATCCTCGGTTGGAACTGCCTGGATCACCTCGAGACCTGTTCCACCGTTTTGCCGCTCTACACCAAAGACTACGTGCTCTGCGTCGTCACCATCTTCTCCGTCATCCTGTCGGCCATCGTCGTTCTGTATGTCCGCATCTACTGCGTGGTCCGCTCCAGTCAGGCCGAGGTAGCTGGCCCACAGACGCTGGCCCTTCTCAAGACAGTCACCATCGTGCTAGGGGTCTTCATTGTGTGCTGGCTGCCTGCCTTTAGCATCCTCCTCCTGGACTACGCCTGTCCCGTGCGCTCCTGCCCTATCCTCTACAAGGCCCACTACTTTTTTGCTTTTGCCACCCTCAACTCGCTGCTCAACCCTGTCATCTACACGTGGCGTAGCCGGGACCTGCGGCGGGAGGTGCTGCGGCCCCTGCAGTGCTGCCGGAAGGTGGCGGGGGTGCAAGGACGGCGGGGTGGGACCCCACACCACCGCCTCCTGCCCCTCCGTAGCTCTAGCTCACTGGAGAGGGGCACCCACATGCCCACGTCGCCTACGATGCTGGAGGGCAACACAGTGGTGTGAGAGACATGTGGGCTGACAACCAGGCCATGGCAGAGGGCTCCCTGGAGAGGTGCCGCATAACCTCAGACAGCTGTGGGGCTGCCAAGCAAGGTGGCCCACTCCACGGACCTGGGTGATATTGAAAATATCTCATACCTGGGATGGCCAGCGGAGGCACTGACCCGTTGGAGGAAAGAGCTGCTGCAGAGGCCTGGAGGCCAGGGCGGTGACTGGCGTGACCCCTTCAGAACTGGCTCCGGGGAGGTCTGAGGTTACCTGCAAAGGGCCTGGGTGACAGCAGGCAGGCACTCAAGAGGAACTCAGGGCAGGAGCAATTTACAACGTGGTACAAAGGATTTCATTGCACAACTGTCTGACCCTCCACCTTGCCGCCTCCTGGCAACCTCAGGCCCCTTCCCTGGAACCAGTGCCCCAGGGGCTGGAGGCCTCCTCCCTTACTGTCTGGGCAGCCCCAGCTAATAGTTCCCCAAGCCCAAATCCACAGCTTCCCCAAATTTCACCAGCTGGTACTTTGGCCACTTCTTCCCTTTCCTCTTACTCCACGAGATGCCAGGAAACCACGGATGGGGGGGCCTGAACCCCATTCTCAGACCTCATCGGCCAGTTGTACTGTTTGGGGCACAGAGAAATAATCACCAAGGGCTGGAAAAAGCTGTCTGGGGAGCTGAGGAGGGCTCAGCATGGAACCTGAGAAAGTTCTCGGGGAGCTGTTAGCCCAGGACCCTTCCACCTTTCCCCCCAAAACAACCAGCCCCAGGCTACTCCCACCGCCAGCCCCCACTGAGGTACCAGCTCTCCTAAGGCAGGGCAGCTTGAGTCCACTGTGCCTCCTTTCAGGTTGTAGTGAATGGAGCAGGGGGTGGGAGTGCCCAGGACATTTGTGGGGGCTCTCCCCCAACCTGCTCCAGAAGGACTTTGCTAAATCCTGTGGATAGAGACAAGGGTCATTGCGGTACGAACATATTTATGTGTCTCTCCGTGTCTGTGCGTGTCCTCGTGTGTGCGTGTGTGATGTCTGCGACCTATGCCCATGTTTCCCCAGAATGAATGCTATTCTGTCTCCTTGTGTCTGTGTTGAAGCTGCCAAAGAGGGGTCCGGCCCCACACAGACCCCTTCGTAATCGCTGGCCCATGCCCCCACGTGAGAGTTGGGCTGCAGCTCACCTGGGGATGGAAACCTCATGCCTCAAAATGACTTCTTGTGAATGCAAAGGTTGGGAGGGTCTGTTGGGGGGCAAGGAGCCAGTTGGGGGCTTGTCTCCCCTTATTCAGCTCCCCAGATGCCCCCACGCCCCATGTCTGAGACCAGGCCCAGGCCAATAAACGGTTCAATTTCTCTTTCTGATGCCTGTTTGTCTTTTCAGGTTTACGGTGGTAGCCCCCCCATTATCGCTCTGTGGCTGGGGGTGGATGGGATGGGGGAGGGTGGCTGCTGCCCCGGCAACTCACCACCCTTTGCCAGTCTTCCCATTTCGTGTCCCAGACCAGGGTCGCAGCGGCTTCTGAGAAAACAGGGTCAACGCTGGCATTTCCCCAGGACAGTTGTCCAGGGCCTTCCTCTTTTCCTACAAAGAAGGTTCTGGTGCAGGGGTGGGCAAACTTTTTGACTCGAGGGCCACAATGGGTTCTTAAACTGGACCGGAGGGCCGGAACAAAAGCATGGATTGAGTGTTTGTGTGAACTAATATAAATTCAAAGTAAACATCATTACATAAAAGGGTACGGTCTTTTTTTTCTTTCTTTAGTTTTATTCATTTGAAACGGCCTGGATCCGGCCCACGGCTGGTCTGGCGGCTGGTGGGGACCCCTTTCTCCAACCCAAGTACATGTCTCTCCCTGGGAGCTGGAGACATTATCTTGGGGCCCAGTGGCCCACAGGGTCCTCCAGAGATCAGCATTCCCCAGAGATATGGCTGACTAAGCACTTTCCAGGCAGGTAGATGTGACTCAGCAGGACTCCTTTGATGGAGACGTGGGTTTAGAGAAGTGATCTGCTCAGGTCACACAGCCCGTTGGAGCAGCCCCTGTCTGGATTTGAGCTCAGGTGGGCTGACTTGAGATGCTGCCAGCTCTCATCCTGGTAGTCCCTGATTGAAAATGGCAGTCACATCTGATCCACCTCAACCCCCTCTTTGCCATGCACGGAACCAGGAGAAGCCCAGATGGAACACAGCTGGAGGGTGGGTACCCAGCTCAGCTCCAGGGTGACACCCCACTCCTTTGCCCAGAAGCACAGGGCCCTGTGGCTCCTTTGAAGAGCTGCCCGTTGATGGGGAACACAGAGCCCAAGCTGAAGCCTCGCCCAGCGACGCCAGCACAAATACCAGGGCGGTCAGTGAGACAGGAGTGAGGCAGGCAGCAGCCAGAGGCCGAAAGGCCTGCGCCCCCATTGGAATTCCCCTCCCGCCAGCAGTGCAGACACAACCTCTGCAAATCTGAGGCCTAGTTGAGTTTGGGAGGAAGAGGCAGAGGTCAGGCAAGAATCAATAAATTTCCCCCAAATACTTCCATGCTTCCACCGTCTCCTCCTTCAGGTCTTTGCTCAAATGCCACCTCCTTGTAGAAGCCTGCCCTTCCCCATCTAGCCCATCACCTGGCAGTATTTTATATAACAATTTACCGGTCTTCCCCCATTAAAATATGAGAACCTTGAAGATAAGATTGCATCAGTCTTCTTCACCACTGTGTCTCTAGCATGTTAAGCAACACTTGGCTCCCCACCACAGGGCCTTTGCACCTGCTGTTCCCTCTGCCTGGAATGACTGTCCCCAGACATCCTTGTGACTCTTCTCGCCTCCAGATCTATATTCAAATATCATACCCTGGGTGAGGCCTCTGGCCTCACCATACATGAGTTTTGTTGTAAAATATATTTTATTGATTTTTTACAGAGAGGAAGGGAGAGAGATAGAGAGTTAGAAACATCGATGAGAGAGAAACATCGACCAGCTGCCTCCTGCACATCTCCCACTGGTGATGTGCCCACAACCCAGGTACATGCCCTTCACCGGAATCTAACCTGGGACCCTTCAGTCCGCAGGCCGACGCTCTATCCACTGAGCCAAACCGGCTTCGGCTTGGTTTTTTTTTAAATATATTTTTATTGATTTCAGAGAGAGAAGGAGAGAGAGCTAGAAACATTAATAATGAGAGAGAATCATTGATCAGCTGCCTCCTGTACGCCCCCCACTGGGGATCGAGCCCACAACCCTGGCATGTGCCCTTGACCAGAATCAAAGCTGGGACCCTTCAGTCCACAGGTCGTCGACGCTCTATTCATTGAGCCAAACCAGCTAGGGCTAGTTTCTTTTCCTATCTGCCTCTCTTGCTACTCTTTTAACCTGGAACACATCTTGCTTCATCCTGTTTATTTTTTATCTCCCCTTTAGAATGCTAGTTCTATGACAGCAGGGTTGGTTTCTGTCTTCACTGTTTGGTTCCAGAACAGTGACTAGCATACAGCAGGTGCTCAATAAATGTTTGTGAAATAAATGAAAGCAAACGCAAATGATGGTCATTTCAGTAAGTGGTACTCGCATCAGCACTCTAACAGGTTAAGGAAACTGAGGCGCAGAGGGAGCAGGTGAACTGCCCAAGGTCATGTAGCATGTGAGTGGAAGTGTCGGGATTTGAACCCAGGCAGGCCTTGATTGAAAATGGCAATCACATCTGATCCTCCTCAGTATCCTGAAGATCCACTTTACTCATATCTCTCAAATCTTGGAGCCCAGAATGGGAGAGACCAACCTACAGGGAGGCAAGATGACTTTCACCTCCTTCCCCTAATGCCTGTTGGATATTAGGAAGCATCAGAATCATCTGGAAGAACCTGTTAACATGCAGACTTTAGGTTAGGCGTTGCAGTGAGAGACTCTGATTTGAATAAATCTGAAGTGACCCCAGCAACGCCTGTTTTTCACCAAACACCTCCAGGGATCATCTTGGGACCGCAGTCTAAGAAGGTTCCAGACTCCAAAATCTCAATAGAATTTCTTGCATTGATGGAACTAGGCCATATTAGCCTGCCCACTTCTGGGCTATTTAGCACTTGAAATTTGGCCAGTGTGATGCAGGGACTAAATGTTAACTTTAATTAATTTAAATGTAAATAGCCATGATTGCCATTAGCAACTCCACAGTGTGCACCTCTGGTTTCTGCAGCGTCCAGGCAGCTGAACTCTCCTGGCATTATACCACCAAGTCAACAAAAATTCTTAAGTCTCACCGTATCATTGTTATGAATGACATGGTAGCTTCCACATGTCACTGCATAATTTTGGAATATTTCTTTTAATAATGATATCAAGATTAAGCCCAGTGCCTGGCCGGCATGGCTCAGTGGTTGAGCATTGACCTATGAACCAGAAGGTCACAGTTCGATTCCTGGTCAGGGCACATGCCCGGGTTGCAGGTTCGATCTCTAGTGTGGGGTGTGCAGGAGGCAGCCAATCAATGATCCTCTCTTATCATTTATATTTCTATCTCTCCCTCTCCGAAATTAATAAAAATATATTTTAAAAATATAATAATTAAAAAAATATATTAGACTCAGCTGCAAATAGAAAATAAAATATTAGTAATTTAAAAGAAATGCGTGCCTGACCCTTGGCTGGAAACTTCATCCACGTTCATCAAATAAATGGACTCTCAGGCTTGCGGGAAGTCAGGGGAGAGAAATGGATTTCTCATATAAAAGAGTTTCAGAGGGAATTGGTCTGGGTAAGAAGGACAGATGCCTACTTATTAACATCCAGGCTCCCATCTGTCTGCCTGTCCACCCGTCCACCCATCCATCTACCTAAGTCTATCTGTTTATTTATCATCTACCATCCATCTATCCACCTAAATACTTTGTTTCCTAAGAACAAGGCATTCTCCTAACCTCAGTAAAATTACCAAAATCAGGAAAATCTACAAACCTTTACCAGATTTCACCAAGTGTCCCATTACTGACCTTTATAGCAGAAGAAAATCCCAGAGCACTTGTTGAATTCATTTATCTTTTCAGTCTCTTCAATCAGTTAGGCGTTGACCTGTGCACTGAAAGGTTGAAGGTTGGAGCACATGCCCAGGTGTGGGCTTGATCCCCAGTAGGGTGGGGGTGGGGGGGTGGGGGAGGTGGCCCATCGATGTTCCTCTCCCTCTCCCTCTCTCTCTAAAAGTCAATTTTTAAAAATCAAAATAAATAAATAAAGGATAGTTTCTGAACCTCTATCTTTTGTGAACTTGACATTTTACATCGATGAAAGAGAAACATCGATCAGCTGCCTCCTGCACAACCCCCACTGGGGATGTGCCCACAACCAAGGTACATGCCCTTGACCGGAATCGAACCTGGGACCCCTCAGTCCACAGGCCGACGCTCTATCCACTGAGCCAAACCGGTTTCAGCTGAACTTGACATTTTAGAAAAATATAGGCCCGTTACTCGATAGAATGCCCTTCAACTTGGATTTGTCTGGTATTTCCTCATGATTACATTCAGGCTATGCATTTTTTTGGCAAAAATATCACAGAAGTAATGTGTTTTTCTCAATTGGCCTCACTACCAGCCATGCTAACTTCGATCACTTGGTTTGATCACTTTGATCACAAGTTTCTCCACTTTAAAGTTACCATTACCCCCTTTGCAATGATTACCTGTCTTGTAGGGTGGTACTTGGAGACTCTGTAAATAGCCTGTTACTCATCAAACTTTTACTCCTTTAGCAGCCATTCTTGTCTGAATCAATTATTACTCACTGGATATCTTTAGGAAAATAGGAGGACGTCACATCATTTTATTTGTAGATATGCCACTTTTTATCTTCAAAAGAAAATAATACCTATTTTTTCAACTTAAACACAACACCATGATTATACTTATCAAAAATATCAGTCAGGCCGAAACCGGTTTGGCTCAGTGGATAGAGCGTCAGCTTGCGGACTGAAGGGTCCCAGGTTCGATTCCGGTCAAGGGCATGTACCTTGGTTGCGGGCACATCCCCAGTAGGAGATGTGCAGGAGGCAGCTGATCAATGTTTCTCTCTCTCGATGTTTCTAACTCTCTATCTCACTCCCTTCCTCTCTGTAAAAAATCAATAAAATATATTTTTTTAAAAAAATTAAAAAAAAGTATCAGTCAGCCCTAGCTGGTTTGGCTCAGTGGATAGAGCATCAGCCTGTGGACTGAAGAGTTCCCGGTTCAATTCTGGTCAAGAGCATACTCCCGGGTTTCGGGCTTGATCCCAAGTCGGGGCGAGGGGCGGGGGGTGCAGGAGGCAGCTGATAAATAATTCTCTCTCATCATTGGTGTTTCTAGCTCTCCCTCTCCCTTCCTCTCTGAAGTCAATAAACATTTTTTAAAAAAAGTATCAATCAGTGTTAAAATTTCCCCATCTGTCTGTTTTCCTTTTTTTATAGATGTACCTTTTATTATTTTTTAATACAATCTATTTTGCTTTCCCAAATTTATTCACAATCCAGTATATTTAACATACGTTTTCAGACATTTTTCTCTTCTTCAATGTTTATTGAAGTTTACATTCCTTCAAATTCTCATTTCAATCTTACCCTTATATGATAAACCTCCTACAATCATGATCATCTAACCACTGTTTTCTTAACATTTTATTTATTTGAATTCGAATTCACATAAGGTCCTCACATACATTAGTTATTGGATTTCTTAAGTATTGTTTAACAGCCTTCCCTTGTTAAACAATAGGCTTAACCACCTATTTAACCTTGTTTAACTGAGGTTGAGTAATTCATCTGTTGAAGAAACAGGTTGTTTGCCCTGGCGAGTTCCCTAATTTGGTATTAGCTGATGGCATCCCCTTATGTCATGTTTCTCATTCCCAAGTCAGATTTGAGATTGAAATTTTTGGCTTCAATTCTTTACAGGTGGTGCTGGAAACTTCCAGCAGGGGGATATGATCTTTCGATGTCTCTCCCTTTTACTGGTGACTAAGACTGATCAGGGGGTTCAGAGGCCATCAGTCCGATCCCACCTCCAACCATTCCCTAACGGTCCGATCATCCATGAACAGCTGTTGCCTGGACCCATCGCTGCATGAGCAGTCTTCAAAGGGTTTCTAACCTGTCTCCCCATCCTCACATCCTGGCCAGTTTTCTCATTTGTCTACAAGGCAAATGTACTTCCCCCAAAATCAAACCCACAACCCTGGCGTATTGGTCGCCGCTCTAACCAACTGAGCTACCCAGCCTGGGGCAGGACTCTGCATTTTTACTCTGCGCCACTTCTGATGTGAATCATGCATGACTTACAAATGCTGGTCTGGGGGCTGATAAAGGACTGTGAAGATACTGCCTCGAGGAAATATAGGACAAGGTCGTTGCTTTCTCATTTCCTCGTGGCTAAATCAGTCATTCTCATCCAGGATGATGCCATACCTCCAGAGGGCATTTGGCAATTATAGAGACACTTGGTTTTCCCACCTGGGGGTGGCAGTGCTACCGGCCTGGGTAGAGGTCAGACACGTTGCTGGTCGCCCTGAAATGCACAGGACAGTCCCCCATGACCAAGACTATCCGGCTCCGAACGTCAGCCGAGCTCAGCTTGAAGAACAGCATGTGTCCCTCGGGCTCCTTTCCCCTGGTCAGCTGGGTCAGGACGGCTAGGCCACAGCTGATAGAGTGAGGAAACTTCTAGAGCAGTGGTTCTCAACCTTGGCTGCACCTTAGAATCACCTGGGGCCACAACATAAGTAACAAAGAAACAATTTCCGGAGGATGAGGCCCAGAAAAATCAGGATTTTAAAAAGATTCCCAGTTGATTCTAATGTGCAGCCAAGGTTGAGAACCACTGTGCTAGAGACATCCCCCATGCGCCAATTGGAGACTCTGGCCACATCTCTTTGCCAGGTACTGTTAATAACCTGGTGATCGCCTTTGGAGAGGCGGTGGTGGTTAATTAGTGGTTATTTCCCCAGGTAGGAGGAGCTTCACGTGCCGTGTCTCTGATATAATGGCCGGGGCAGGCCCACTTCTCATCCCTGCTCAGTGCGGTGCGGACGCTTTTCCTTGCAGTTCAGGAGCAGACGCTGTTGTGCTTTTACTTCCTGTGCCAGAAGGTGGGTGACTCACCTAGGTCTCAGCCCTGTTTTTCTCCAGGGCCCGGTGGCTGTAATGGCCTGTGGGGACCCAGGCAGGCTGATGTGGGCTGGGCTGAGGGGGGGAAGGAGGGCTAAAGGTCTTGGAAGGAAGAAAGGAAGCCCAACGTTGAAGTATGTACATGAGAGAAGTGGGGATAAGTACTGTGATGACTTATCTAAACAGAACCGGGTGCTGGTGACTTATATAAACAGAATCAGGTGATATGTACTCTTTTATGCCTGCGTTCTTGCACACAGACGAATGTTTGTTTGTTTTTGAGATTTGTCTATAGTTTTGCATGGAGCTGTCAAGTACTCGTTCTCGATACTCAATACTAGTGTTCCGCAAACTAGGCCAAATTCACCCCGTGGCCTGTTTTTGTGTGGACTTGAAGGTAAGAATGGTTTTTCCATTTTTAATTAGAAAAAAATCCAAAGAAAACAATGTTTTGACATGTGAAAATAACATTCAAATTTCAGTGTCAATAAATAAAATTGAACACAGCCATGCCCACTCATTTACAAAAGCATCTGGGGCGGCTTTCCCTCTACAAGGGCAGAGTTGAGCTGTTGTGACAGACAGTATGGCCCACAAATTCTAACATATTTACTCTCTGACCCCTTACAGAAAAAGTTTGTGACCCCAGGGTATCGTATTCCACTGTGTAAGTCGGCAGCTGTCCTTGTTTCTATTGGTGTTAGATGTCTACATGGCCTTCAGTTATTGGCTGTTGTGAAGAGAGCGGCTAGGAACATTTTTGTACATCATTTGGTGGGTGTGAGCACGCATTCCAGGAGTGGAGTTGCTGGGTCATAGGGCAGGCATATATTTAGCTTTAGTAAGTAAAGCTAACTTGTTTTCCAAAGTAACTGCGCCGTGTTCAACTCCCCCAGCAGCACAGGAGCGTTCTGCTGTTGCTAACAATCGCCAATTTTCTTTTTTCATTAGAGCCACCCTGGTGTGGGTAGGAGCTGATATTGCATGGAGGCTTTGCATTTCCCTGATGACTAATGAAGTTGAACAGCTTCCCGTATGAGTCCTTGCCGTTTGGATATCCTCTTTTGTGAAATGCCTGTTCAGCATTTTTGTCTACTTAGTAAAAAAGGAGTTGTCTGTCTTTTTACTAATTTGGAGGAGTCCTGCGTGTATTGTAAACATGCGTGCTTGGTCGGCATTTACGTGTGGCTTGTCTTTAGGGGGTACCTTTAATGAACAAATTCATTTTAATATAGCCTCAATGTTTTCCTTGATTAATGTGCTTTGTGGCCTGTTAAACACGTGCCTATCTCAAAGTCACAAATATGGAGAATATAGATGTCTTATTTTAAAAGCTTTCTTTAATTTTTTTAAAATTTACTGACCTTAAAAATATATATT
>NW_006292342.1:311948-327653 GCF_000327345.1 Myotis davidii | reverse complement strand
TGGGGATTGAGCCCGCAACCCAGGCATGTGCCCTGACTGGGAATCCAACCATGACCTCCTGGTTCATAGGTCAATACTCAACCAGTGAGCCACACTGGCCAGGCTGATATTTTATTTTTAATTAGAAAGAGAGGGAGGAAGAGAGAGAAACACTGATTTGTTGTTCCACTTATTTATGGATCCTTGGTTGCTTCTTGTATGTGCCCTGACCAGGGACCAAAACCCAAGTGTATTGGGACAATGCTCTAACCAATTGAGCTACCTGGCCAGGGCTTAAAAGCTTTCTTGACTTTGCTTTCCCATTTGGAGCTGCCCGATGTTTGGAACTGAATTATGGTTTGAGGTAGGGATCCAAATACACTTTCTTCCGCCCAAACCGGTTTGGCTCAGTGGATGGAGCGTCGACCTGCGGACTGAAGGGTCCCGGGTTCGATTCCGGTCAAGGGCATGTGCCTTGGTTGCGGGCACATCCCCAGTGGGGAGTGTGCAGGAGGCAGCTGGTCGATGTTTCTCTCTCATTGATGTTTCTAACTCTCTATCTCTCTCCCTTCCTCTCTGTAAAAACTCAATAAAATATATTAAAAAAACAAACAAACAAAAAAATACACTTTCTTCCAACGGCCATCAACAGACCCAGCACCATTTGTTGAAAAGACCATCCTTTCCCCACTGCTCTGCCAGTTGTTATGTTTGACATAAATAACATAGCCACATACTCCAGTATTCAAAAGGGCAAAAAGATATTCAGAAGAATTCCTCTTCCTGCCCACAGCTTCCATTCCTCTAGTTAACATTCTTTATCTCTAGGAAGTTATCTGTTTCTTTTCCAAGGTTTTATGCAGAGACGAGTAAATATACATAATTACTCCCACCCTTCCCCCCTTTTTACATAAACAGCACACGAATTCTGTTCTACATCTGTATTTTATTTTCACTTGCGGATAGGAAACTCTCTCTATGATATTATGTGAGCAAATATCCTTTTGGTTATTGTTGTTTGGGGTCTGTCATGGTATGAATGGGACACCATTTCTTTAGCTAATCATCGCTGATGGAAAACTAGGTTTTTCCCTCTTTTCTATAGTCAAGGCTTAGTGAATAGCTATGTCTGCTTCTCATTCTGCACATGTGGATGAGTGGCTCTCGGGAGAAATTCTTGTAAGTAGAATAAGTGAATCAAAGTGGGGTGCATTTGCTTTTTGAGGGATATTTGCAGACTGAGCATTTAATGTGGGGGAACAGGCATCATACCCTAACCCAGTGGTTCTCAACCTTCCTAATGCTGCGACCCTTTAATACAGTTCCTCATGTTGTGGTGACCCCCAACCATAAAATTATTTTCGTTGCTACTTCATAACTGTCATTTTGCTACTGTTATGAATTGTAATATAAATATCTGATATGCAGGATGTATTTTCATTCTTAAAAATTGAACATAATTAAAGCATAGTGATCACAAAAACAATATGTAATTATATATGTGTTTTCTGATAGTCTTAGGCGACCCCTGTGAAAAGGTCGTTCGACCCCCAAAGGGGTCACAACCCTCAGGTTGAGAACCGCTGCCCTAACCCTTGAATCTCCCTAAGTCTTTATTGCATGCCAACTATATCCTGGGCACCTACGTGGGGGGGGGTGGGGGATGAGTGACGTAAACCATCACCCCACTGTGTGACTGCCAGCTGAGGTAAAGGCTCTGAAAGAAAGAGCTGTAGTTCTAAGAGCCTAGCAGATACCTGCTAGGGCTGGAGGAGGAAAGGAAAGGCTCCGTGAAGGAGGTGATGGTTAAGACCAAATAGGAAGAATGATTAGAGATTCTCCAAGTAGAAGTGGACACATAGAATAGCAGGACATTCCAGGCTAAGAGAATAGTGGTACAAAAGTTTTCTATGTCTGTGTAACAAAAAGCCCCAAAGTCTAGTGGCTTAGAACAATACCCATGTATTATCCTTCAGGGTTTGTGTGGGTCATGAGGGTACAGGCAGATATTGGCCGCGGCTACCATCATCTGAAGGCTTGACTGCGGCTGGAGAAGCACTTCTCACGTGGCTCACTCACCTGGCGGAGAAATTAGTTCCTCTTCCTATGGACCTCCCTGTAGGGCTGTTTGAGCATCTGTACAATGTGGTGAGGGTGTCTGGCTTCCTCCATGAGAACAAGCTTGTGTTGTGATGGCTTGTATGGCCTACTCTCAGGAGTCACATGCCTTTCCTTGTTCCGTATTCTCTTGGCCACACAGACCGGCCTTGATTCTGCGGGAGACGACTCCACAAGGGCATGAATCCTGAGAGGCAAGAGATGTTGGGGGCCCCATTAGAGGCTGGCTACCACAGGTCTTAGGCAAGAAGGGGCTGGAAGTAACCAGGATATAGCTCAGCTGGGGTGTGCCAAGGAGTGAGTGGCAGGGCTAGGTTTGCAGAGGTTGGGGTTACCCTAAGTGCACTGAGAAGCCATCTAGGAGTGTGGGATGGGCTAGGGAGCAGATGGCAGGATCAGATTGGGATTCTGAAAAGATCCCTCCCACAGCCATGTGGGGAAGAGGTGGGGGAGGGCTGAATGGCAGCCTGGGCAGGATGCTGGGCCAGTGCTTAGGAGAGAGGGGAAGGTGGCCTGGGCCAGGGAAGCTCGGCTAACTGACTCAAGGACTGTTTGAAAAACAACCCACCTAGCTTGGCCGCAATCCTTGAGGCTGCCGGGCTTTGCTCCAGGCGAGAGACCTTGGTGGCTGTGACTAATTCCCCAGCATGTGGGCATGACTCAGCGCCGACCTTCTGGCTGACCTTGGCTCGAGAGTGTGACAACCCCCTCACCAGCCCTAGCACTGATGCTGGACTCTTCCTCCTTGTAACTGGGGGCTAGAAGCAGGGAGCTTGGGCCTGACAAGCCTTTTCTCGCGAGGGATTTGTGAACACGACCAAGAGGTGGAGGTGGAGTGAATGCCCACAAGAGCTGAACCTGGTGTCTTCTGGAAGTTCCAGTCCTGCTAAAGGGAGGAGCCCATTTCTAGGTGGGGGAGGGGGCGTCTGGAGGCCCAACCAGTCACTGTGGAGGTTCCTGAAGCCATGAGTATCCTTTCTCCATTGATTTAGCTGATATATTTGTAGCTAAAAACTCTGGAATGAAGCAGGTGACTCATGGATTAGAGACAAACCTGAGCTGATTTGGGCCTCAGTTTCCCTGTTTGTAAGAGGGAAATTACGTTGTTCTGGGGGAGAAAACGGCTTTATACCTGCCAACATTTGCATCGGGTACCTCCCATGTCCTGTATATTAATTCAGCTGCGATTTAGATTCCTATGGACGAGTCCTTGGAGCATCAGCTGTGAAGGAGGCAGACCAGCACTTGCCATCTGGAGCTCACAACCTTTGCAGGGATTGGCCCACCATCTGTTTTGGTCAATACAGCCCAGGAAGGATGCCGGACTTTTACTGGAAGAGCCATACCTCTTCACTGATGTATTGTCTATGGCTGTTTTCATGCTGTCATGGCAGGAGTGAGTGGCTGCAACAGAGATAGAGGCCCCACAAAACCGGAAACATTTACTATCTGTTCCTTTATAGAAAAACCTGCTGATCCCTGCTCTGTTCGAATGGAGCCGACAGACTACAATAGATGTAAAGAGAATCTCTGACAATAGATGCTACGAAGGAACTGGGTAATAGGATAGAGTGACTAGTGGTGGTGAGGGTTGCTTCCAGGTGGGCAGGGAAAAGGCTTTGGGTAGCAGCAAACTTTGAGCTGTGTGACTCTCCCAGAAGAGTAGCCTGGGCGCCCTGGCCAGTGTGGCTCCGTGGGTTGGAGCATCGTCCCCAAACACACCAAAAGGTGGCGAGTTCAATTCCCAGTCAGGGCACATACCCAGGTTGCAGATTTGATCCCTGGTCAGGACACGTAGGGGAGGCAGTGGATTGATATTTCTCTCTCGTACTGATGTCTGTGTGTCTCTCTCTCTCTAAAAAAAAAAAAAAAAATCCTCAGGAGAGGATTTTAAAAAAAAGTGGCCTGGACAGAAGTGACAGCAAAGGCCCTGGGGCACAGAAGAACTTGAGAGACTAAAAGTGGGTCAAAGCTGGAGCTCAGTGAGGAAGGAGGAGACGCCTTTAGGCAGGACTCTGTAAATGGAGTAAAATACTTCGATTTTAGTTCCAGGGCTAAGTTTTCGTTCTAGGGCTATGAGAGTTTTAGTGGGGAAGAGGAAAACGGCGTGTTCCAAAAAATTTTTTTAAAGCTCTTTGGATACAGTGTTCCGGGGGAGCAGAGAGAAGGCTGCTAGAATCGTCCGGGTGAGTGATGATGGCAGTCCTGGCTGAGGTGGTGGCAGAGGAAATAAGCAGAAAGACCTGGGCTACATTTCAGAGGAAGAAAAGAGATTCCCCATGTCTTGCATGTGAGGGGAGGAGACCAATTAGAGATGACGTCTGGCTTTTTGCCCCTGAGCCACTTGAGAGCAGGTCCAGTTGGGCTGGAAGCCCAGCTTTGGCACCAACTCGTTCGGGCTCTTGAGCAAGTCTTTAGGTCCCCGAGCCTTTGCCCCTTCTGTAAAATGGGTCAATTATCTGCTGCAAAAGGATTATGAAGGTAACTCACCTGAGGGGAGCCTCCAATAAATGCAGCAGCTGGTCTGCTTATGTGTCTCCGCTTCCCTCGTCTCCCTTCTGGTCCTATGAGCACCCCTTCTCCTAAGGTGGGCTAGGGGCCCAGATGCAGGCTTCTGACAGGTCTATGGGACTTGAGCCTCACTCTGGTCAGATTGTCTTCTATCTGCTACCCCCTTGCTGCCCCTCTCCTCAGTCCAATTCCCCCAGTGTGTCCCTTTGGCATCCCGGGACCTGACAGCAGGCTGTTTGGCATGCAGGCTCTCGCCAAAGACACCAGAGTTCATGGTCCCTGAGTTTATGATCTTGGGTAAGCAGCGTCTGAGCCAGGCTCCTTGGTAATAACTATCCTCGGCCATGGGAAATGGGGTCCTGACATCTCCCTTAATGCTTAAGAATTAGATAACTTCTCTGAAGAGCCGGGTACAGTACATACATGTTGATTAAATATTAAATTAATGGTTATTAACTTTAGTTCTAATGTTTCCATTCTCCTGGATCTTGCCATGTGTGGGTAACTCATAGCAACCAGAGGGCCTAAGGTCCACTTCTGGCCAGGCTCCCCCCCCCACCCCCCAGCTGTTGTGGAAACTAGGTGTATGTTTGTGTTTATGAACACATTCGCTTACACATGTTGTAATATAAAAATGTAAAACTATATCATGATTTTTAACTCTGTTCTGGTGCTTCTGTTGTTGTGATGGCAGATAAAGTACTCTTAAAAAAAAAAACCTCAGCCCTAAAAACAAACAAAAATTAACAATAAGATAGGCCTGTTTTTTGTGGGGTTTTTTACTGTGGTTAAAAAATAGTATTTGCCATCTACAGTATTTACATACTGTCCTTTCATACAGAACAGTATTGTTAACTACATAATACTGTTGTGCAACAGATCTCTGGCACTTTCATCTTGTAAAACTGAAACTCCGCTCTATTGAACAACTTCCCTTTTCTGCCCTCCACTAGCCTCTGGTAATCACCATAGTTCTTTCTCTACCTGAGTTTGACTACCTTACATAATCTCCAACAAGTGGGATCATACAGTCTTTGCCGTTTGAGACTGGTTTATTTCACTGACCATAATGACCTCAAGGTTCATCAGGTTGTTTCAAAGGCCAGGATTTCCTTTTCTTTTTAAATTAATAATCTTGAAATGAGCATCATTTATAGGTTATTAAGAGAAAAACAATTACACAAATCATTTGTTTAAAACCCTTTTAAAAATCTATATTGATTGAATTGACTGTTACTATGGAGATGGAAGTATTGACTTTTGACAACTTGTCCAAGAATTAGTTCTTTTGTTGTTTTATTGTTGACACTATTACAGATGGCCCCATCTGCCCTTCCCCTTTTGCTCACCCCCACCCACCCTGCCACCCTTCCCCTGGCCTTCATCACTCTCTTGTCTGGATCCATGGCTTATGCATATATGTTCTTTGGCTGATTCCTTCACCTTCTTTCATCCAGCCCCCCTCCCCCACTTCCCTCCTACATTTGTCAGTCTGTTCCATGTACCCATGCCTCTGATTCTATTCTGTTCATCAGTTTATCCTGTTCATTAGGTTCCACATAAGTGAAACTACACGGTACCCGTCCTTCTCTGGCTGGCCTGTTCTACCCAGCACAATAATCTCCAGGTCCATCCATGCTGTCACAAAGGGCAAGAGTTCCCTCCCTTCTACAGCTGCACTGAATGATATTAACAACAATTAATATTAATAATATGAAGGCTGAATGATATTCCATTGTATGTATGTGCCACATTTAAAAAATATTTTTTATTGATTTCATTGAGGAAGGGGGAGGGAGATAGCAACATCAATGATGAGAATCGCCGATCACTGCCTCCTGCGCACCTCCCAATGGGGACTAAGCCTGAAACTCGGGCATGTGCCCAGGCATGACCTCCTGGTTCATAGGTTGATGCTCAACCACTGAACCATGCCAACCGGGCTATGCCGCATTTTCTTTTTTTTCTCTTTTAAAACATATTTTTGATTTCAGAGAGGAGAGATAGAAACATCAATGATGAGAGGTAATCATTGATCAGCTGCCTTCTGCATGCACCCTACTGGGGATTGAGCCTGCAACCCAGGGATGTGCCCTTGACTGGATTCGAATCTGGGACCCTTCAGTCCTTGAGCTGATGCTCTATCCACTGAACCAAACTGGCTAGGGTGCCACATTTTTAATTCACTCATCTAGCAATGGGCATTTGGGTTGCTCCCACCTTCTGGCTGCTGTGAATAATGATGCAGTGATCAAGCTGGGTATGCAAATATCTCTTTAAGATCCTGTTTTCAATTCTTCTGAATATACACCCAGAAGTGGGATTGCTGGATCATATGGTAGTTCTATTTTTATTTTTTGAGGAACTTCCACTTTTCTGTAGCTGCTGCATCATTTTACATCCCTATTAACAGTGCACATGGGTTCCGAACTCTACATCTTTGCCATATTTCATTTTGGATAATGGCCTTCCTCATGGGTGTGAGATTATATTTCATTGTGGTTTTGATTGGCATTTCCCTGATGGTTAGTGATGTTGAACATCGTTTCATATGCTTATCGGTCATTTGTGTATCTTTTTCTTTTTATTGATTTCAGAGAGGAAGGGAGATAGAAACATCAATGATGAGAATCATTGATTGGCTGCCTACTGCACGCCCCCTACTGGGGATCGAGCCCGAAACCTGGCATATGCCTTTGACTGGAATTGAACCCAGGACCCTTCAGTCCGTAGGCTGACACTCTATCCACTGAGCCAAACCAGCCAGGGCTGTGTATCTTTTATTTCGAAAGAATTTGAAATGTGTATTCAAATCCTTTCCCATTTTTTAAATCGGGTTATTTGAGTTGCAGGAGTTCTTTATATACTCTGGATGTTAACTCCTTATGGCATATATGGATTGCACATATTTGCTCCTATTCCATAGGTTGCCATTTGTTGATTGATTCCGTTGCTGTGTATAAATTGAATTTGATGTAGTCCCATTTGTCAATTGTAGTTTTTATTGTTTGTGCTTTTGGCACCATAATCAAGAAATCATTGTCAAGCCCAGTGTTAAGCTGCCCCCTCCCCCCCCAGGTTTTCTCCTAGGAGTTCTATAGTTTCAGGCCTTACATTTAGGTCTTTAATCCATTTGAGTTAATTTTTACATATGGTATTTAAGTAAGGGTCTAACTTCATTCTTTTGCATATGAATATCCAGTTTTCCCAGCAGCATTTGTTGAAAACTATCCTTTCCCCAGGTTCTGGTGCTTTAAAACAAAACAAAAAAAAAACCCTTTTATTTATTTATGCCCTCACTCCAGGACATTCTTAGAGAGAGGAAGGGAAAGAAATCGGTTGCCTCCGGTGCACTCAAACCTGCAATCCAGGTATGGGCCGACCTGGAATGAACTGACAGCCTTCTGGTGCACTGGAGGACGCTCAACCCAACTGAGCCACTCAAACAAGGTTCTGGTGCTTTTTTAAACATACAGACTGTACAAGTGGCCCGGGTCTCTGAGATCCTTGGTGCTAGTTATACATCCTGATAATTTTTTGGAGTAGATGCTATTAGCCACCCCCCCCTTTTTAATATTTCCATTGATTTTTAGAGAGTGGAAGGGAGGGAGGAAGGAGGAAAGACAGAAACCTCAATGCAAGGAGGGAGGAAGGAGGAGAGAAAGACAGAAACCTCAATGGGAGAGGCTAATCAATTGCCTCTGGCATGCACCCTAATGGGAGCGAGGATAGAACCTACAACCCAGGTATGACCTTGCCACAACCCTTCCGTGCGTGTGTGGGCTGATGCTCTAAACCCACCGGCCAGGGCTAGCTCCTTTTTATTTATTTGTTTTTACGGATTTCAGAGAGAAAGGGGGGGAGAGCGCTAGACATATCAATGATGAGAATCATCGATCGGCTGCTTCCTGCACGCCCACAACTTGAGCATGTGCCCTGATCGCAACCCTTCAGTCCGAAGGCCCACTCTATCCACTGAGCCAAACCAGCTAGGGCCCACCCAGCTCCTTTTTATAGATGAGGACACTAAGACTGGATCCAAATAACCTGCCCAAGGTCCTTATAGCGAGCAAACAGGTAGAGATGGGATTGGAGCTGCGGACTTGAATTCAAGGCCTACACGCTTGAATCCCGTGGGGACCCTCCCTTTTTTATTCCCAGCATACTGGAAAGAATGAATGAATGACTGTCTCTCTGGCAAAAAGCTTGGAGCAAACGCTGGATCTTGGACAAGTCCACTGCTCCACGCGGGGGTGCACATCCGTCTGGCGCATGCGCACCCCCTGGGCACAGCCGGCTCCACTCCGTCTGCCCGCTACTGTTACAAGCTCTCTCAGCATGGTACGTCCCGCCTTCCCCCATGCCCGGGCCGGGGTGGTACACGCCACCTCCTCCAGCCCCTCCCTGTCGGTTTCCGCGCGAAAAGCCAGAGCTGCCTGTGCTGCCGACACCTCTGTTGCAGCTTCCAAGATGCCTGCCCGAACCGCCCCGGCCCGGGTGCCCGCGCTGGCCTCCCGGGCCATCTCACTGCCGGACGATGTCCGCAGGCGGTAGGTGCTGCAGGGGACCGCGAGCTCCGTGGGGTGGCATGTTGCTGGGGGTGCAGGGGTTGCTTCCCCTCTGGGTAGCCCTTGGCGGCTGCTGACAGACGGGCGCGCATGCGTGGGGTTGCTTGGCGGCAGTTGGCGCGGGTAGGGTGGGACTTCCGGTCGCGCGCGTCTCGGGCAGTTTGGCGCCAAAATGGGCCAAGGCCCTTCACAGTTCCCTCGTGACTGGAAACTTGGGGTCTCCTCTGACCTCGGAGTAGAGCAAACTCCGAGTTTGCTTCAGGGAATCCCTTTCTCAGGACAGCCGCCCGGCTCCTGTCTCCAGCTTGGTCGTACAGGAAGTGGGCAGCCCACGGCCGAACCACCACTCGGCCCGGCACTTTGGCCTCCACTTCCGGTGCACACTGCGGGGGTGAGGGGGTCGAGGGGCCTGGCCGGCCTGGCTCTGGGGTGTTTCAGGGGACCCTCTTGGCGTCCCGTACCAACACCCCGATGGCGACCACCAAAGACAGACATCGCCGGTTAGGGCTCGGGTGCAGCGGGCTCAGGTTTGCGAGTCCCGTCTTTTGGGGGAGGCTCCCCCCACCGGGGCTGTGGCAGCATGAAGAAGACTGAGCAGGCTTTTCTGGTCGTTCCGCTCCTCGTGTGGCTCCGTTTGTTGGAGCTCCGTTCTGGGCTCGATTCCCCGATAGGACACCTACTTCGGTTGCGGGTTCGATCCCCAGTCGGAGCGCATGCAGGCGGCAACCCATTGATGTTTCTCTCTCTCTCTCTCAAAATCAGTTTTATCCTCGGGTGAGGATAAAAAAAAAAACACAACAAACAAAAATTGTCAAAACACTTTTATTTTTTTAAAACTCTTTGTTGTTGAAAGTTATTACATATGCCCTCCTTCCTCCGCCATCCAAATACTTTTTAAGCACAGAGCGGGGAGTGTTTTTGAAGAATCTGTGTCTCTATTCCCCCCCTCCCCCCAAGATATGGCGCGACTTAGACTGGAAATGGGATTCGGAATGCCTCTGGCTTCATGATTTAGACCCAACCGGGGGTGGTGGGGCCTGGCCGCCTTTTTCCGATGGTGAGCGCTCTACCTCTCCTGGTCTGTTTGGGCCAGTGTCATGAACAAGCTAGGGTTTGTGAATATTCATTATATAATCCTTTATATAACGAATATTCAGTATATATTCAATATTCATTGTAAAGTGGATATTCGAATAGGAGCGCATGGGAACGTGCCCGCCGCGGAAAGGCCCCGCGTTAGCTTTGTGCCGGCTGACCTCGCCGGTCGGGGCTGCACTGGGCCAGGCCGCCGCCTGGCTGGACTAAATGGGAACGTTCGGTGAGTGTTCCAATCCGCCGTTTACTCTGGGTTCCATATTAACTTGGAACTGGAATGGCCTACTGTAGGTAGGCAGCTTTTTCAGGTTTCCGCTTTAGACCCTGTGGTAGACGATGAAATCGTCAGCGTGTGAGATCCGCTCAGCGGCCTTTCGTATGAATTTCGGTGTGCAGCATACACAGCCGTGGCATCAAACACTCTCTTAAGCTCAGATTTGTACACGCAGGTAGATCGCCTCTTGAGTGATGAAAATTAGAGGTGAGTGACCTGTTATATGACGGGAACCTAAGTCCGTTAGAATACTCTAGGAGCAGAGGTTAGAACCTGTCCTTAGTTTTGCATTTCTGTCATTTTTGCTAACGTGTGTTTATATGGCAGCTTCTTTTAAAATGCGCATATAGTTAGTTCCATTACATATGTAAAGAAACTACAAAGTATCTTCAATGATTGGTCTTTAACTTCTTTACTGAGGTATTACTTACCTGTCCTGGCCGGTTTGGCTCAGCGGATAGAGTGTCAGCCTGTGGACTGAAGGGTCCCGGGTTCGATTCTGGTCAAGGACATTTGCCAGGGTTGTGGGCTGATCCCCAGTGAGGGGGCGTGCAGGAGGCAGCTGATCAGTGATTCTCATTATTGATGTTTCTATCTCCCTCTCCCTTCCTCTCTGAAGTCAAGAAAAATATATTTTTTTAAAAAGTGTTACCTTGCCGAAACCGGTTTGGCTCAGAGGATAGAGCGTCGGCCTGCGGACTGAAAGGTCCCAGGTTCGATTCTGGTCAAGGGCATGTACCTGGGTTGCGGGCACATCCCCAGTGGGAGATGTGCAGGAGGCAGCCGATCGATGTCTCTCTCTCATCGATGTTTCTAACTCTCTATCTCTCTCCCTTCCTCTCTGTAAAAAAATCAATAAAATATATTAAAAAAAAAAAAAGTGTTACCTTAAGTCTCCTAAAAAGCACGCTTTTCAGGACAAGACACATTTTTCCACTTGATTTTTCTTACGCAGCCCAAGCTGCCATCATTTGCATAGAAAAGTGATAGTCTTCCTGTTGCCACTCAGGTCTGTTTTCTGTAAGTGGGAACTCATCCTCTTACAAATAAGTTGGATACGGTGGTTTTCCTGCCCCTTTCCTCGCTGCTCCCCTCCCCCCCACTGTCGTACACTTGGCCTGAAGTCCAGAATTCCTGTCCTGTTGCCTGAGTCATCGTGTGTTCTTCCCGCAAGCCACACAGGCCGCCTTTGGGGTTCTCGGGGCTTGAGGCCATGCAGAGTGACCAACGTGAGGCTGGGCTTCGTCCCTTTGTTCTTAAGATGGTATTCAGAAAGACGGCCGCCTTCCCCGCCTTCCCCCACACTGGAGAAGGGTGTTCGTGCACCCTGCACGCTGCCTTGCTGCTCTGGAGTTGATTTGTCCTCGGAGCATGTTTGCCTTATTCATTGTATCTGCTGTTGGTGCACAGTAAACTCTCACATGCTGGCATGTCAAACTTTCCCCTTGGATGAAGCCTGGGTTTACACATGATTCTAGCAACCTGGGCACAACTCCAATTAGCCTTTGTAATTATGACAGCTTTCTTATCTGCTAGTCATTCTGAGATTAGATTAAGCCAGGTCTTGAAGTTCTGAACCAGTTTCATGGCTCCTGCTGAGTAGGTATTGGATGGGGAAAAATGGACTTAACCTCTTCTGGTTCTCCCTGCAGTAGGATTCTAGAGGTGCAGACCACGGGTTCAAATCCCACCCCGCCACTTGCAGCTGTGTGGCTAACCTCCTGGTGCTTTGTCTGTAAAATGGGGTGGAGGGGCCTGTCCTGCCAAGGCATTATGAAGACTAACTGAGCTGGTAGGTGTAAACATGGTAGAGCAGCACCTGCCTGGAAACCTACAGTGCTTAGCTGGGTAATTTATTTCCATTAGAGGAACATAATTTAAAGCATTAACATGTTCCTCTTATACTGAGGCAGGTAGTAGCATTGTATAGAGATGAGATATATGCCTGCTTATTCCAAACTTCCTTTTTTCCTGGCTTCTTGTAGAATGGTCTGGACTTGCTCTTTCAACTGCCACCTTAGCTTTTATGCCACTGTCCGCTCCTACTCTTGCTCAGGCATCCTTTTCTTTAGGGTTGAGGTGGCATTCTATCTTCTTTCAACTCAGTGTATTGCTTCTTAATTCTTTGTATCCTTGGTTTTTGTGTTTCTGTCTACTACCAGGGAGCCTCTTTCTTGCCTGATTTCCTCACTTCCCTATCTCCTTTCTTTCATTCTTGGCCCCTTATCTCTTCTGGTTGTGGGACTTCTACTTTCAGTAATTGGGGTGCCTGCTGGAGATAAAATACCTCCAGTTCTGATGCCTCACTGGAGAGCCAGTTTTAATTACTAGCTGCTGAATAGCCATCAGGGTAGCTGCTGTTCACAGAAACATCATTTCTAAAACTCATAGCCTGGTTACTCTTTTTCCCCACCAAAGAATTCTGAATTTCTGATACTTATTCAATTTCTTTTATTTCCCATCACCATTAATCCCCCCATGCCCTCTTCCATTTCCACCCACTACCTCTCTCTGATACTGTATTATTATTTTTTTTGATACTGTATTTTTAAAACTACATATATATTTTAATATATGTTTATTGATTTCAGAGAGGAAGGGAAAGGGAGAAAGAAATAGAAACATCAGCCGAAACCGGTTTGGCTCAGTGGATAGAGCATCGGCCTATGGACTGAAAGGTCCCGGGTTCGATTCCGGTCAAGGGCATGTACCTGGGTTGCGGGCACATCCCCAGTAGGAGATGTGCAGGAGGCAGCTGATCGAGGTGTCTCTCTACTCGATGTTTCTAACTCTCTATCCCTCTCCCTTCCTCTCTGTAAAACATCAATAAAATATATTTAAAAAAAAGAAAGAAATAGAAACATCAGTGATGAGCGAGAACCATTGATTGGCTGCCTCCTGCATCCTTTACCTGGGGATTGAGCCCCAAACCTGGGCATGTGCCCTGACCTGGAATCAGACTGTGACCTCCTATTTCATAGGTTGATGCTCAACCATGGAGCAATACCAGCTGGGCCCGAGGACATTTTTCCACTGAAGTTTAGAGTGGACCAGAGGGAGGAGGAGGGAGAGAAGGAGAGAAAGACACATATCAGTGTGACAGAGATACGTTGGTTAGTTGCCCTCTGTACCCAGGTTGGGGGTCGAACCTGCAACCCAGGTAGGTTCCCTTGGTCAGGAATTAAACCTGCAACCCTTTGGTGCATGGGCTGACACTGACCAACACTATTCAGGGCTCAAGTTTAACTTTTGACTCCTCCAAACTTAACTAATAGCCTACTGTCTGTTTGTTTTTTTATATTTTTATTGATTTCAGAGAGAGAAACATCAATGATGAGAGAGAATCATTGATTGGCTACCTCCTGCATGCCCCCTACTGGGGATCGAGCCCGCAAACTAGGCATGTGCCCTTGACCGGAATCGAACCTGGGACCCTTCAGTCCACAGGCCAACGCTCTGTCCACTGAGCCAAAGCAGCTAGGGCTGATAGCCTACTGTTAACCAGAAGCCTTAAGGATAACATAAACAGTTGAATAACACATATGTTGTATGTTACCTTTTAACTAGAGGCCCCGTGCATGAATTCATGCACTGGTGGGGTCCCTCGGCCTGGCTGGCAATCGGGGCTGATAGGGGCCCGCCTACTGGGGGGAGGGACCGTAGGAGGTTGGCTGGCTGCAGGAGCTTGGCTGTGGGAGCGCACTGACCACCAAGGGGCAGCTCCTGTGTTGAGCGTCTGCCCCCTGGTGGTCAGTGCGCGTCATAGCTACCTACCGGTCATCAGGTCATAATGGTCACTTAGGCTTTTATATATATAGATACTGTATGCCTATAGTAAAGGAAGCTAGAGAAAAGAAAATTATTAAAATCATAAGGAAGAGAAAATATGGTTATAGTATTTTGAAAAAAATCCACATGTAAGTGGACCTGTGCCGTTCAAACTCATGCTGTTTACGGGTCACTTCAAACTCATGCTGTTTACAGGTCACCTGTACTACCCTGTAGCTGCAGTCTGCTGAGAGTTTTTGCTATAGAAAGGCCTTTCCTGACCACCCAGGTCAGGAGGTCCCTACCTGGCAATGCCTGTGTCCAGTCACCCAGCTCGTTGCCTGGAATAGGGCCTGGCATATAGTAGGTACTCACTATATGAGTGACGGTCAAAGCTAGCAGCAGGGTCCACATCCACTTGGAACAGCTACTGTAAGATACTGGTCCAACAAAGCCTATTCTCAAATTCCTGGCTTTGCTGATAACACTTGCCCTCAGGAGAAGCTCTGTTCCTGCCCTTTGGGCTGGTGATAACTGAGTACCTAGTCTATGTGGGTGCTGGGCCGGAAGATCCAGAAACAGTGGTCCCTGCCCCGTGTGCTGCCACTCCACTGACCGTTGCTCGGCCCAATGGTTAGACCTGTTGTCGCCCCACTGCCCACAGTCAGCACTTGGACTAGGAGCAGCGTCTCCACTAACCTCCCTTTCCTCGGTGTCTGTTCTTGTTCCTTTATTCTTTTTCTCCCTTCCCCCCCAAAGAAGCAAGACACCTCTTCAGTAATCAAATCAGACCATGACTTTCCAGCCAGACTCATGGCTGCACTTCTGAATGTTAGGTACTAACGTTCCAAAGGGTGAGCTTTTGGGCCAGGTGCCGGCCAAGTCTTCTAACTTCATGCGTCTCCCCCTTTGGGTGGGCACCCCTGCTGCCTTCATTTCCCTATTTCATGCAGTCCTCACTGGAAGGCGGCCATCCCTCCACCTCAGCTCTTAGGAATGTTGGCTGCCTATTCCCCACAGCATCCCGTGGCCCTGGTTCTCTCATTCTGACACTGACCACAAGGAGGTGTTCCTTCTTATTGGCTCTTCTCAGATCCATCTAGACTGAGAAAGACCACCTGTAGGTCACTTAATTTACAGAAGAACCCCAACTCTGACCTGCTTCCTTTCCCAGTACCTTTTAAATTATATATACTGGTGGGCAAAAGTAGGTTCACAGCTGTGAGTACAGGAAATAGTTTATTCTTGTATTATTATTGTATTTATTTGTATTACAACTGCACACTTTTTACCACCCCTGTATTGTTATAGAACTTCTGTATCATCTCTCATCATCATTAAAAGAAACTATCCCTCCCACCCCCCAAGGACCTCATTTCAATCAAAAAAGAG
>NW_006292342.1:302691-304378 GCF_000327345.1 Myotis davidii | reverse complement strand
TGGAATTTTATATTCTTTAGCCAGTGAGCAGTGTCAGGACCAGAAAAACAAAACAAAACAAAAACGTTAACTGAATTCAAAACCACTTCAGTTGATGTTCTTAATACCATTTGAGCTTCACCACTTCCTTAAGGTTAAGTCCCATCTACCCTCCCAAAGAGCTCTTCTACTCTACTTATCTGTTATATCACCTCCTCCAAAGCCTGTAGCCTCAAAAGCTAGGAGTTATTTTTGATTTATCTGCTTCCTTCACTTCCCTTATCAGGCACAGTGTCATAGATGACTGTACTAGAGTTGAAGGAGGCCTTCAAAATTAGCTTTCAGCCATTGCCAAGTGGTTCCCTCATCTCTGCTGAGTAACTTCTAACATCAAGGATGTCTCCCTCCTAACAAGATATCTCCATCTATTATTTGAATAGCTGACACTGTTAGAAAGCCTATCATGTATTCATCAAAATCTGGTTCTCTGGAATCCACTCTCATTGGTTAGAGTTCTTTCCTCTGTGATGATAAAGAGTAAGTTAAGTTGTAATTCTCTTATGGTATTACAGCCCTCCACATAGAGAAGGCAGCAAGCATCATGCAGCATTTACGTGATTTATCTTCTTGTTCCCTGGGATAAATATCCCCAGTTCCTGTCACTGTTCTTTATATAACATGGTTTCCAGACTTTCCATCATCCTGAGAGTGCTCATACTTTTCCAGAATTTTATCTCAAACCCCCTAAAACACAGTATCCAGTGTTAAAGAAAATACTATAGATACAGTTTTACAGTGCAGAGTTTAGGAGAGATGAGATGTAACACTTAGCCTGTGACTGGGTCTGCCTTTGTCACCCAGGGACTCATCTGTGCTTGCTATAACCTAAAAAGCCCAAGTTCATTTGAAAAAGCTGTTAGAATAGACCTCTTAAGTTATGTTTGTGCAGTTATTTTTTGAGCCTAAATATAATTACTTGTGTTTATTTCTTCATTAGAGGCCCAGTGCAAGAATTTGTGCACGAATGGGGCCCCTAGGCTTAGCTGGTGATTGGGGCTGGCCGGGGGGAGGAACTGCGGGAGGTTGGTCAGCCGGGACCATAGGAGGTTGGCCGGCTGCAGGAGGTTGGCTGTGGGAGTGCACTGACCACCAGGGGGCAGCTCCTGCATTGAACATCTGCCCCCTGGTGGTCAGTGCATCTCATAGTGATTGGTCGACCAGTCCTTCCAGTCGTCTGGTCATTTGGTCATAATGGTCACGTAGGCTTTTATATATATAGATACTGTATGCCTATAGTAAAGGAAGCTAGAGAAAAGAAAATTATTAAAATCATAAGGAAGAGAAAATATGGTTATAGTATTTTGAAAAAAATCCACATGTAAGTGGACCTGTGCAGTTCAAATCCATGTTGCTCAAAGGTCAACTGTATTTTGAGGAAAATTATACAATTTCTGGGTATAATTTGGAATTTTGATGAAAACTCACGAGGATTGATAAAATTGATAGTATTTTCTTACAATAACTGACCTAAAAGCACCAGAGGAAGCACAACAAGGACAGATCCACAATCGCTAGTAACTGTGGCCCAATCGCTGCCTGTACCAAATGGGAAGCCCAAGTTCATGAGTGGAAAGAGCTAAAGGTTCAGGGGAAGTGAAAGTAGCTTGCTGACACCTAGAAAAGGGCAAAGAGGACCAGAGGCTCTGGA
>NW_006292342.1:273603-302195 GCF_000327345.1 Myotis davidii | reverse complement strand
AGCCTCTCTCCCCCACCCCATCCCCTCATTGACGATGAAGCTGGCCCCCGCAGAGAGCAGGCCTCTAAGACAGAAGTCTTTGCAATCTCTGCTCCAGCACTTCCTTCTACCAGCAAATGCAGAGAGCAGCCCACTTCCCCTAGCTCAGTGGCTCTCAACCTTTATAATGCCTCGACCCTTTAGTACAGTTCCTCATGCTGTGGTGATCCCCCAACCAGAAAATTATTTTCGTTGCTACTTCATAACTGTAATTTTGCTACTGTTATCAGTTGTAATGTAAATATAAGATATGCTATATGTGTTTTCCGATGGTTGCGACCCACAGGTTGAGAACCACTGTTAAGGCTTAATCAATAAAAAAATTTAAAAAAAAGAAAAATATTTATTTCCAAAGTTCTTTAAAACTGTGGTACTAATTCTTATAGGTAAATAAAGTTGTTTAACAAGTGTTTTTTTCCCTTTTCCCTTATTTTCTTTCTCCAGGCTCAAAGATTTGGAAAGAGATAGCTTAACAGAAAAGGTAATCACTATCTTCAAACATTTTTACTACCAAATGTGACTGATAGATCACTATGTAGCTTGTAAAAGGTTTGAGGGGATATTTATCTGGCAGGGAGATACCATGATCAGGAAGGTGGTTTTCCTAGGGTGAGGCTTACCCATTGCACTCTGGATGTGCTGGCCTTTGGCAATTTCCCCAAATGTGGGAAACTCAACTGCATAATTCGTGGAAGTGGGCAACTGTGTGCTCTCCCCTGAAAAAGTTTAGGTGGGATCGTTTTTTTTCCATAAAGTTTTGAGATAGCTTGGAAATAAATACTCTTCTTGTTTAATGTGCTGTGTTAATACTGCTAATACCAGTTGACTTTTGGTAACTTGTTGACAAGTTTACCCATCTAAGTTCCAAACCATCAGTTCTGAACTATAACTTGTCTTGGTCACTGTTTTCAGAAGCACAGTTTTGTTCTAATACGCCATATATGTCTCTGTCTGACCTCTGATCTTTTCTATTTTTCGCTGTTCTGGAAATGATGTGACATGATCTTAATGGAAACATCACAAAAGTGTCTTGGTGAATACTTGGGTTTTTGGCAGTCGGCATTGCCTGCCATTCAGTCATTATGTGACCAGGCAGCATCATTGTGTATTATAATGTCCATTAGTTAGTAGCTTGGGAGTTTGGGGACTTCTAAACTTGTGTCCTTCCCTTAGGAGTGTGTGAAGGAGAAATTGAATCTCTTGCATGAATTTCTGCAAACAGAAATAAAAAATCAGTTATGTGATTTGGAAACGAAATTACATAAAGAAGAATTATCAGAGGTAAGTTTTCAGCATCCTGACATCTAGGAAACGTCTCCTCTCATGCAGCTTGTCTGTGACCAGGGAGGTGGAGTAATCCCCAGCTCCCCCGTTACCTGATAATTATAAAGGAAATGCGTTTGTTTCCTTATTCTTACTGCCACTTGTTTACATTCACTGCTACTTAAATTATCCTTTCCTGCTATAGGAGGGCTACCTGGCTAAAGTCAAATCCCTTTTAAATAAAGATTTGTCCTTGGAGAACGGAGCTCATCCTTTCAGTCGGGAAGTGAATGGATGTCTAGAAAACGGGAGTCATTCAAGTGGTGAGGACCGCAGAGTGAGAATGGCAGAGGAAAACAAGTCGCCCAAATCCATGTCCAAACCTTGCACGCCCAGGAGAAGCAAGTCTGATGGAGAGACCAAGTGTAAGAGCCCTGAACTCGTTTGACCTTGATGGAGACTGTTGCCACATAAAGAAGGGGACAGTCAGACCTGGAGTCATAGTCCTCCTGGGCAGTATTTCCTGGCTTGTTTCGTGTATATACCCATAACTAGTAAATTATACTTCCTAACTAGCTTAGGTATATGCTCATCTAAAGTTTGTCTTTGACCAAGTCTTGGGCATTAGGTCTCAAAACATGGCTAAGTTTATGAGGTATAAGGTAACAGGAACTACTAATACTTAAATTACTTCTGTTAATATGCCTATTGAAGCTAAACATTTATTTTTAGACTCCTTCCCAGTTTGTAGTCAAAGTAACTCTTCTGGAATCTTTACAAACAAAAGGGCATGAACTTGAGCTCAGGTCCAGCTCTCAGCCACTTCATTATTTAATTTTTTTCCCAACATTTTAAAATATATTTTCTTTATTACTGATTTTTAGAGAGAGAGGAAGGACATAGAGACAGAGAAACATTGATATTGGCTGCCTCCTGCACACCCCCTACTGAAGATCCAGCCCACAACCCGGGCATGTGCTCTGACTGGTAATCAAATTGGGGACCTCTTGGTTCCTGAGTCGATGTTCAACCACTGAGGCATACCAGCCGGACCACATTTTTTTTTTTTTTGTTTTGTTTTTAATCCTCACCAGAAGATATTTTTCCCAATACCTCTGAGAGAGAGTGGAAGGGAGGGTGGGAAGGAGGGACAGAAACATCTATGTGAGAGACACTTAGACTGGCTGCCTCCTGCGCAAGCCTCGGCTGGGGCCAGGGATTGAACCTGCAACCCAGGCAGGCCCCTTGACTGGGAACCGAACTTGAGGTGAACATGCTGACACTCTAACCACTGAGAAACAGGCCCAGGCTTAGCCCTTTCACTTTTTGATGGTTCAGGTTCCTTGTCTGGTTCAGGGGTTGGCCCCTCAATAAGAGGTTGTGTAAAACTAGCAGGTAGGTGCTAATTGCCAATTTTTGTTGTTAATCCTCACCAGAGGATATTTTTCCATCAATTTTTTTAGGGAGAATGGAAAAGAGAGGGAAAGACAGAAGCATCGATGTGAGAGAGACACATTGATTGGTTGCCTCCTGCATGTACCAGGGCCAGGGACCTTGCAACCAAGGTTCGTACCCTTGACCATAATCGAACACGGGACCCTTCGGTCCTCAAGCCAATGCTCTATTCACTGAGCCAAACTGGCTAGGGCCTAATTGCCAATTTTATCAAGACAGTTGTTGATTAGAATAAGGGAAGGACACTTAATCTTCTTCATTAACTTGGTGATGCTGAAGAACTGTACCTTTGCTGTAAACTTTTGTATTCATAGTGGCTTTCTTTTTCTTTAAACAGCTGAAGTCTCACCTAGTCCCAGGATTACAAGGCAGTCTACCAGGCAGACCACCATCACCTCTCATTTCACAAGGGGGTCAGTATATAATGAATTGACAGCTGCCTTTTCTAGGGGCTAACTGCTTTTGGTAAAACGTGTAGAATTAGACTTTCCACGTTGCATAGGTTTGCCTGTGCAGTTTTGTTCATTAGACATTTATGAACAGCATTTTTTTATATTCAATATTTTGTTTTAGTTTCAGGTGTACAGCATAGTGGTTAGACAATCAGAAACTTTATAAAGTATTCCCCCTGATATTTTGAGTACCCAACTGGCACCGTACATAGTTACTATAGAATTAGAGGCCCAGTGAATGGATTCGTGCACCAGTGGGGTCCCTCAGCCTGGCCTGTGGGGATCCGGCCAAAACAGGCTCTCTGACATCCCCTGAGGGGTCCCAGATTGTGAGAGGGCACAGGCCAGGCCAAGGGACCCCACTAGTGCACAATTGGGGCTGAGGAGGGACCTTGGGAGGGCTCCAGGGCATGTCTGGCCCGTCTCGCCCAGGCCCGCTCAGCCGGACCCCAGCAGCAAACTAACCTACTGGTTGGAGCATCTGCCCCCTGGTGGTCAGTGTGCATCATAGTGACTGGTCAAACAGTTGGAGGGACACTTAGTATATTTGGCTTTTATATATATAGGTTATTGACTGTATTCTCAATGCTGTATTTATATCCCTGTATGAATGGCATTTCTGAATACTTCATTTATTTTTATTCTTAACTATAGGAAACTTTAAAAAAATTAGTGAGTATAGTAAAATGCACCCCCAAATACCCCGTCACGTAGTGCTACCAGTTAATAGCTCCTGGCCATCATTTCATTTACACCCCATACATTCCAACTGGGTTACTCCAAGTGGATTACAAATTCATATCCCCCCAAGTCCCCCAACTTGATTATTTGGAAACAAATCCCAGACATGTCATCCATAAATATTTCATTAGATTTCTAGGCAAAGAAGTCTCTTTATCTGACAAACTTTTAATTCATATTTTACTATAATTGCTAACATTTAGTTAAAAAGACAAAACATAACATACTATTTTCATGCCTTATAAAGTATAACAATTCCTTACTGTCATATACATAGCCAGTGTTCATATTTCCCTGTGTGTAGCAAACAAAGCGTTTGGTTGATTTATTCCTTAAGCCTTTCAAGTTAGATTCCTTCTTATTTTCTTGCCATTTATTTGAAAAAAGTGTGTCATTTGTCCAATAGAGTTTCTAGATCTGTTTGACTGTATCCTTGGTGGTTAATGTGTTCTCTTATTTCAGTTTCCTATAATCTGGTATTTAGGTCTAGAGGCTTGATCAAATTCCAGCTTTATTTTATTTTTTTGAGACTTCTTCATAGATGGCTCTGTAGACTTCATCAGAGGCATGTAATGTCTCTTCTGTGATACCAACAGCCAATGAACAATGTCTAGATCAGCCGTGGGCAAACTACAGCCCGCGGGCCAGATCCGGCCCGTTTGAAATGAATAAAACTAAAAAAAAAAAAAAGACCGTACCCTTTTATGTAATGATGTTTACTTTGAATTTACATTAGTTCACACAAACACTCCATCCATGCTTTTGTT
Organism: Myotis davidii; assembly: GCF_000327345.1. Taxonomy (NCBI): domain Eukaryota; kingdom Metazoa; phylum Chordata; class Mammalia; order Chiroptera; family Vespertilionidae; genus Myotis; species Myotis davidii. The sequence goes on along the minus strand of NW_006292342.1, from coordinate 297,478 downwards.
CCGGCCTCCGGTCCAGTTTAAGAACCCATTGTGGCCCTCGAGTCAAAAAGTTTGCTCACCCCTGGTCTAGATTCACAATTTCTTAGGATTTCAAAGTGGAGATATTCTGTATCATTCAAAGAAATATTACATTTGAAGCCTCTTTCAACATCCTGACGGTGAAGGCCTCGCCTTGGAGGGAAGAGGGCCTCCATGCCCTGAATCTGCCCTGGCGGGGGAGGCATGTAAGTCATTCCACACCTGCTGGAGGTCTAAGGTCTGGCCAAGCTAACGGTTGGCTTTGCTGTGTTTAATAGCCCTGCTAAACGGAGATCCGAGGAAGACCCTGGAAGAGCCCATGTGGACAGTTCTGGCGATGAAGAAGAAAAAGAGCAGGTAGAGCTAGTGCTAAAGTTTCTTCACTTCCTTTTTTGGGTACATTTGCTGGTAATTGTGACTTTATACTTGGTCTGTCTAATAGACTTACAGTGACTGAGAAGATGTTAGAATGTATCCCTGGACCCAGGCAAGGCAGCCCCATCCAGAAACGCTGGAGTCTTTTTTTCTTGTTTTCCTTCCTACCTCTAGGGCCCTTCAGTCCACAGGCGGACGCTCTGTCCACTGAGCCGAACCAGATAGGGCCCTCTGTTTTTGGGGGGGCTTTTGTGTGTTTTGTTGTTGTTGTTTTTGTCTGTTTTTGGCAAAAATGAGACTTTTAATAACTTTCGAAGCAGGCGCCCATTTTACAGAATCACTATTTTTTTAAAATATATATTTTATTGATGTTTTACAGAGAGAAGGGAGAGGGATAGAGAGTTAGAAACATTGATGAAAGAGAACCATCGATCAGCTGCCTCCTGCACAATCCCTACTGGGTATGTGCCCGTAACCAAGGTAGATGCCCTTGACTGGAATTGAACCTGGGACCCTTGAGTCCGCAGGCCGACGCTCTATCCACTGAGCCAAACCGGTTAGGGCACTATTTTTGATATCAGAGAGGAAGGGAAAGGCAGAGAGAGAGAGAAACATCAATGATGAGAATCATTGATCAGCTCCTGCCTGCCCCCTCCCCCTGCCCCCAACCAAAGATCGAGCCTAGAACCTGACCATGTGCCCCAACCGGGAATCCCACTGTGACCTCCTGGTTCATAGGTCAATGCTCAGCCACTGAGCCACGCCAGCTGGGCCCCCTCTATTTTTATGAGTAAAGCTTTACTGGAACAGTCATGCCGTTTCATTTACATATTGTCTCTGGTTGCTTTTGTGCTGCAGAAACAGAGTTGAGTGGTTGTGGCACAGACCATGTGTCCTACAAATCTGAAATTTTGTTCTAGGCCTTTTTCAGAAATAGTTTCCAACTCTTTTTTTTTTTTAAATATATTTTATTGAGTTTTTACAGAGAGGAAGGGAGAGAGATAGAGAGTTAGAAACATCGATGAGAGAGAAAGATCCATCAGCTGCCTCCTGCACAACCCCCAGCAGAGATTGAGGCTGAAACCCGAGTGTATACTCTGACTGGGAATCAAGTGGCAACCTCTCGGTGTATGGGACGCCGCCCAACCAAGCTACACCAGCCGGAGCAGCAATCTGGTTTTAACAAGCCCTGCAAGGGATTCTGGTGCAGGCTCAAAGTTGAGAAACTACCACTCTAAGATTCTGATAGGAGCACCATGTACTCACCCGCTATCATCTCCTCACAGCTGCTCTGGCTGACCACTCATCCCAGCAGGGCTCTCCTTGCCACCATTCCAAACAAATGCATTTTTTTCCCTTAGCTTCCAGCAGCGCTCATCAGGCCCTTCCACATCTGAGGGGTCACAAGGGGCTTCTGAAAGCCTCGTTTCAGGATTACACGTTAGCAATGTGCCTTTAGAGCCACCGTGACATGGGGCTCTCTTGGATGGGAAGAATCTGTTTCCCAGATGTATTCTGAATATTTTGCTTTTTCATTAAGAGGTGTTTGTTGTTTGTTGCAAGCTGTCGATACGGTTAGTTTTTCTGAGCTAATACTCGGCATATATCTGTTGAACCAGCAGAGCTGCCAAACGGAAATCTGAGAAAGATTCACAGGATTCTGACGGAAAAGATGAGGATGAAAAGGTAAGGCCTTGTTTTTCCACTGTTACCACGTTTTATACATCCCATTGGCTGGAATGATAAAGTGGCGTTTTAAAAGTTGCTTTTTTGTGCCCTGGCTGGTGTGGCTACGTTGGTTGAGCATAGTCCCATGCACCAAAAGGTCATCAGTTCTATTCCTGGTCAGGGCACATGCCTGGGTTGCAGGCTAGATCCCCGGTAAAGGGCATGTAGGAGGCAGCTACTCAGTGTTTCTCTCACACATGGATGTTTCTCTCTCTCTCTTTCTGTCTTCCTCTCTAAAATCAATGAAAAAAAATTTTTTTAATTGCTTTTTTGTTATGAAAATATTCAAACATACCAAAAAGTAAGCAGAATAGGGTAGGAAACTCTCATAGTCTCATCATCCTCCAAAAATTATCGTCTCGTGACTGAATGTGTTTTAGCCAACCCTCACTCATTCTTATTACCTTCTCCACTCCGATGATGAACAAATCCCAGATATCATTAAAATGTTGACAGAACAGCCCTGGCTGGTTTGGCTCAGTGGATAGTGTGCGTTGGCCTGCGAACTAAAGGGTCCCAGGTTCAATTCTGGTCAAAGGCACATGCCCGGGTTGCAGGCTCAATTCCCAATAAGGGGCGTGCAGGAGGCAGCCAGTCAGTGATTCTCATCATTGATGTTTCTATCTCTCTCCCTCTCCCTCCCTCTCTGAAATAAATAAAAATATATTTTAAAAATATTTACAGAACTGCTTATAAAAGGAAAGGACTCTTTGTTGTTAATCCTCCCCTGAGGATATAGATAGATAGATATATATATGAGTGGAAGAGAGGACTGAGAGAAACAAACACATCGAGTCAAGTGTACATTTCTATGATACATGATTTGTGTGTTGCACTGTGTGCCCACCATCCAAAGTCAAATTATCTTCCCTCATCCTATATATGACACCCTTTACCTTTTACTAACCCTCTCCCTCACTGCCCTTCCCACCATCCTGAACTAACTTTTTGTTGTTGTTGTCAGTCCTTACCTGAGGCTATTTTTCCATTTTTTTAGAGAGAGAGTGGAAGGGATGGGGAGAGCTAGAGAGAGAGAGGGAGAAAGATCGATGTGAGAGAGACACACTGATTGGTTGCTTCCTGCATGCATCCCAACAAGGCCAGGGATCGAGTCAGCAACCAAGGTTCTATCCTTTGACTGGAATTGAACCCAGGACCCTTCAGTCCTCGGGCTGATGCTCTATCCACTGAGCCAAACCAGATAGGGCCCTCTGCTGTCTTTTTTTTTTTTTTTTTTTTTTTTTAATATTTATTGATATCAGAGAGGAAGGGAGAGGGAGGGATAGAAACATCAATGATGAGAGAATCATTGATCAGCTGCCTCCTGCACATCCCCCCACCAAGGATCGAGCCCACAACCTGGCCATGTGCCCCAACCAGGAATCGCACTGTGACCTCTTGGTTCATAGGTCAATGCTCAGCCACTGAGCCACACTGGCCGGCCGAGCCACTCTGTCTATTTTTATAAATAAAGCTTTACTGGAACACAGTCATGCCGTTTCATTTACATATTGTCTGTGGTTGCTTTTGTGCTGCAGAAGCAGAGTTGAGTGGTTGGAGCACAGACCATGTGGCCTACAAATCTGAAATGTTTTAGGCCTTTTTCAGAAATAGTTTGCCAACTCCTAATCAACTCTTGGTTGTAGAGTGTAGGGAGCTGAGTTAAAAATTTGAAGCCTCATCTCTACCCAATGTATCTGCCCAGAACTTCTGTTGTCTAGTTCCACATACTGCAGTCACTAACTGATACTTCAGGTTTGGCCTAGGTCAGTGATGGCGAACCTTTTGAGCTCGGCGTGTCAGCATTTTGAAAAACCCTAACTTGACTCTGGTGTCGTGTCACATACAGAAATTTTTTGATATTTGCAACCATAGTAAAACAAAGACATATTTTTGATATTTATTTTATATACTTAAATACCATGCAGCGCTCATCAGGCCCTTCCACATCTGAGGGGTCACAAGGGGCTTCTGAAAGCCTCGTTTCAGGATTACACGTTAGCAATGTGCCTTTAGAGCCACCGTGACATGGGGCTCTCTTGGATGGGAAGAATCTGTTTCCCAGATGTATTCTGAATATTTTGCTTTTTCATTAAGAGGGTTTGTTGTTTGTTGCAAGCTGTCGATACGGTTAGTTTTTCTGAGCTAATACTCGGCATATATCTGTTTAACCAGCAGAGCTGCCAAACGGAAACCTGAAAAAGATTCACAAGATTCTGACGGAAAAGATGAGGATGAAAAGGTAAGCCTTGTTTTTTCACTGTTACCACGTTTTACACATCCTATTGGCTGGAATGTTAGAGTGGCTTTTTTAAAGTTGCTTTTTTGTGCCCTGGCTGGTGTGGCTCAGTTGGTTGAGCGTAGTCCCATGCACCGAAAGGTCATCAGTTCTATTCAGTTCTATGCCTGGGTTGCAGGCGGCTAGATCCCTGGTCAGGGGTGTGTAGGAGGCAGCTACTCAGTGTTTCTCTCACACATGGATGTTTCTCTTTCTTCCTCTAAAATCAATAAAAACATTTTTAATTGCTTTTTTTATTATGGAAATATTCAAACATTCCAAAAAATAGGCAGAATGTGAGGGTAGGAAACTCTCACATTCTCAACCTTCAACAAATATCGTCTTGTGGCCGAAACCGGTTTGGCTCAGTGGACAGAGCGTTGGCCTGCGGACTGAAAGGTCCCAGGTTCGATTCCGGTCAAGGGCATGTACCCTGGTTGCGGGCACATCCCCAGTAGGAGATGTGCAGGAGGCGGCTGATCGATGTTTCTCCCATCGATGTTTCTAACTCTCTATCTCTCTCCCTTCCTCTCTGTAAAAAATCAGTAAAATATATTTAAAAAAAGAAAATATCGACTTGTGACCAAATATGTTTTAGCCAACAAATCCCAGATATATTATTAAAATATTTACAGAACTTATAAAAAGAAAGGACTTTTTTTGTTGATGTTTTGTTAATCCAACTCCTCAGATATTTTTCAATTAATTTTCTTTTTTTAAGAGTGGAAGGGATTGGGGGCGTGGGGAGAAACATCGATTGACTGCCTCCTGCATGTTCCCCAACCAGGACTGGGGACTGAGTGTGCAACCCTGGTATGTGCCCTTGACCAGATTGAACCCGGGACTCTTCAGTCCACTAGCTGACGCTCTATCCACTGAGCCAAACCCAATAGGGTGGAAAGAACTCTTTTTAAACTTTGGCACAGTCTCATCATCATAACAATGATATTGAGGTGTAGTTTTGTTCAAACTTCCCTGCTAGTCTCCATGTGTTTTTTGTGTATTTTTAAAATTTTGTGTGTGTGTGTGTGTGTGTGTGTGTGTGTGTGTGTGTGTTTAATTGGTCTCAAGTCTTTTAAGGAAGTCTTTGGTTATAAGGATTTTGATAAGACTACACACTGGAGGTGGCTCTGGTCTCTCTGGTTCTTTGCCTTCTTCCCTACCTCTGACTAGGTGTTTGTTTTTAATGTTTTTGTTTATTTTTAGATAGAGAGGAAGGGAGAGTGAGAGAGACTGAGTGGGGGAGAGTGAGAGAGATAGAAACATCGATGGGCTGCGTCTTGCACGCCCCCGCTGGGGATTGAGCCTGCAACCAGGGCATGTGCCCTGACCAGGAATCGAACCGGTAGCCTCTTGGTGCATGGGATGATGCTTAGTCGCTCAATCCACTGAGCCACACCAGCCAGACTTGACTAGGTTTTGTGATAACCACATATGTAAAATTCTTAACTCTGAAGCATGATGCAGATGTAAAAATACTTTCTTAGTCTTCACTCCAATTTTCCATTTAGGAGGAGAAGAGACGCAGATCGACATCCAAAGATCCGTAAGAACTTATTTTTGTCTTTATACGTGGCAGGTAATAATATTACAGTAATGGTTCTAGAAAAGAAAAGAGGTTTTTAGTGACTTGCCAGACTTGCCTTAGCTGTAAGTCTGATAGGTTGGGTCTGTGAGCACAGGACCAAGACGTTCCAATTCTTCCCAGTGAGGCAGGTCCCCTTCGTGTGGTAAAGAGACACTTGTGACCTAGCACCTTGCCCCTTAGGCAGCCTGGTCATCATCTGTGGCAGGAGGTTTAGGCATGACTTTGACAGTGGATTCTGATAGTTTCTTTTTCCAGTCATTTCAGAACGTATCTTGTGTTTTGTTTTGTTTTCCCACAGTGATGAGAAAAAAGTAGCTCAAGCCAAAACAGTGCTGTCTCCCAAGGTAAACATGATCTGGGGGTAAAACGGGTAGCACAGCACTGATGGGGCCGCCTAGAGCCGGCTCTCTGAGCACCGTTTGTGTCCTGTCCCCACAGAACCAGCTTCAAAAGTGCCTTCAGTGTGGACAGTATCTGGATGACCCTGAGCTAAAGTACGAACATCATCTCCCGAATGCAGTAAGTTCCGGCTCTACCTTCACCTTTTTCTTTTCCCGTCCCTTATCCCTCTGCTTAATGGTCCTATGTCTCTCAGGTGGACGAGGTACCCATGTTGACAAATGAAAGACTGTCCATCTTCGATGCCAATGAATCTGGCTTTGAGAGTTATGAATATTTTCCTCAAAACAGACTGACATGCTTCAGGTACTGATACGCTTCTTCATTGTGACAGGGCACTTCCCTAAAGATGTCCACGTTCTTAATATCTCTAGCACCTTACGTGCAACCGTTCTTATGCTGCTAACACTAGATGGATAAAAGCCACAAAGCCCTGGTGGAAGTATAGTAGATATTTGCTGGGGGTCGGGGTATTTTTGTGGGGGAGGATGTTAAAACTATACATGTTAAGTCTTCAGTTTGTGTATATTCTGGAGGTCATTCATTCAAATGAGGGCCGGCTTTGTGCTAGGTACTGTACTAGGTGTATGAATATAGCACTTCAGGTCCCTGCTTTCATAGAGGCAGAACAAAAGTTATGCCTGTCAAGTAGTTACAACAACAACACAAGTAAAAAGCATGGAAAGCACAAAGTGGATAGGAGAAAGAAGTTGTGTTTAGAATGGTAGGGAGCCCTGGCCATTGTGGCTCAACTGATGGAACATCTTGTGTACCAAAAGGTTGCGGGTTCGATTCCCAGTCAGGGCACATACCCAGGCTGCCAGTTTGATCCTCAGTCGGAATGCGTTTAGGAAGCAACTGGTCAATGTTTCTCTCTCCCTTCTCTCTAAAAAAAAAAAAAATGGTGGGGAAATGACTTCAGCAAAGACTCAGTGGCATAAGAGAACAGGCCAAGGGAATAACTAGGAAAAGACACCTCAGGAGGAGGGAACAGCAGGTACAAAGGCTCAGAGGTGGGCATGTGTTGGCAATGGAAGACTCAAGTGATGAGGCTGGTGGGGCTAGGGCAGGGGTGGGCAAGGGCCACAATGGGTTCTTTTTTTTTTTTAATATGTTTTATTGATTTTTTTAGAGAGGAAAGGAGAGAGATAGAGAGTCAAGCATCAACATGAGAGAAACATCGGTTGGTTGTCTCTGTACCTTGACTAGGAATCAAACCCGCAACCTTTTGGTCTACAAGATGATGATGCTCCAGCATGGATGGAGTGTTTGTGTGAACTAATATAAATTCAAAGTAAACATCATTACATAAAAGGGTACAGTCTTTTTTTTTTAGTTTTATTCATTTCAAACGGACCGGATCCGGCCCGCGGGCCGTAGTTTGCCCACAGCTGGGCTAGGGGGTGCCAGGGTGTGGAGTGAGAGGTAGGGGATGTAGGCAGGGGCCTGGGGAGAGGGCTAGATCATACAGGGCTTTGCAGGCCGTGGCATTGACTCCAGGATTTCCTCTGATCCATGGTGTGTGGACTCTGTCTTTGGCAAGGCTCAAACACACCCTTGAGTGAACAGAGCCCCATGCTTTTCAGCACCTTTCAATTTAGTCAGCTCCCTCTTGCTGAAAGTGCAGTTGCTTTGTGCAAAACAGGCTTCACTTTGTTTCTTCGTGGTGACTCGGCTGTGTACCGGCCCATGTCTCTTTCAGGCCGAGGCACATGCTGTTTCTCTTCCTGAAGAAGTATCATAGGGACAATGGGTCACCTCATTAATACCTATCGTAAGCCTCGGGTGGACGTCAATGCTGGGAAGCCCTTTCTGACACCCTTGCCCCATAGCAGGTTGAGGGGTTCCTATGCCCTGGGACAAGACCCCAGTGTTTCTTCTGTGGCACTTCTCACACTCCCTGTGGTGGATTGGTTGTATGCCTTTCTCCCAATACAGTCAGGATTCTGGTCCATTTTGGGATGCTGTTCATCTACCGGCGACCCCCAGGGCCTGGCCCAAACCTCTGCCTGATGGCACAACCAAATTTGCTGTGTTGATGTAGCTGGCGTCCACGCCCTTGTGCCTTCCTGTGGCATTCCTCAGGCCAGCGGCTGGAAGAGGACTAGCTGAAGCCAGGGCTGCTGGAGTCCCTTGGCTTCCTCGAGACATGGCGTGCTGTAGATTCATTCCTGTGTGGTCGGGGGTAGCAGTAAAGACATTTCCCAGGAGAAATGTGCCTTTTAGCACCAGGCCGTCGGAGCCAGACTGCCTGAGTTAGTAAGGGACTCTGCTTACCTCTGGTACTTGGGCTGAATGTGGTGGATGGGAACAAATCAGGAGAGGTCAATCCTGTAAACCAGAGGGTCCTGCCCCTGCCTAGGACTTGGAACTTCTTTGATGTCACGTCTACAGTCCAGTGGGCTGGGCTGTGGATCCTTGTTTTCTGTGGGTTTGCAATATGTGCCCTCCCTTGATATGTGTCCATATTTCCCACTGGACTTCAAGTCTCGAGAGCAGGGCTGTTACCATGTTGTCTCCCATGCCTGGCACGGGAGGAGCTCAACTCACGGTGTTCATTTCTATTTTTAAAAAGGTTTTGTGAGATTTCAAGATGAGGATTTCTGGCCTCCAAGCCCTGACACTAGGGGAGTGTGGTGGGAGATGGTCTCAGGAGACCTGTACAGGTCCCATGTGGCCCACCGGTGACTCAGGGATAGCATGGCATCTCCAGTGTAGGAGCATAGACCTTGAGGCCAGCATGGTCCATAAGCAGAACCCCTGAATTATCCTGCTGACTCCAGGGCGTATCTGGCCCTTCTGAGCACTCTTCCTACTGTCAAGGAGTGTCTCTGGATGGTGGGACCGTGGATGTCCTTAAACCTGAACTTTACCCCTAGACAGAGGCGGAAGCCCTTCCTTCACATATCCCTGATGTGCCTCACTTTTTATGACATTATACAATATGCTTTACTTGATTAAACATAAAACTAACCATATAAGAAATATTTTCAGAGGTAAATCCATAGAAACAGAAAGCAGATCTGTGGTTGCTGGAGGTGGAGAGGGAATAGGGAGTGACTGCTTAATGGGTATGAGGTTTTATTTTGTTCAATGAAAATGTTTTGGAGCTAGGTAGAAGTGGTCGCACAACTATGAGTAGAATGTGTTTGAGAGCTGATGTTTCTGTTAGCATCATGCCAAGCGCGGGTGCAGTGAGTTGCTCTCTGAGATTTCTCATCATTCACTGTCTCACTGATCTCTTGGTGTTGCCTTTGCAGATGCTTGTACTTTTTTTATTTTTTAATAATTTTATTGATATTAAAATGTATTTGGAAAGAGATAGAGACATCAATAATGAGAAAGAATCATTGATCGGCTGCCTCCTGCACATACACCCACCACCACTCCCCGCCCCCACCCCCCAACTGGGGATCGAACCAGTAACCCAGGTATGTGCCCTGACCAGGAATCCAATCATGACCTCCTGGTTCATAGATTGACGTTCAACCACTGAGCCACACCAGCCGGGCTACCTGTATTCTTGATGCACCGGTGGGAGGATGAGGTAGAAGCTGTTTGGGTCAGAGAACACTACTCATCTAGTGATCTGGCAGCCAGAAAGATAAGAGTCTAGGAATTGCAGGTAGTCACTGTCACTTGTGTCTGAACTTGACTCTGCTGCAGCTTGCCTTCACTGGTCAGCTGGCTAACACGCTCTTTGTTGCCCGTCTAGTGTGTACTGTAAACATGGTCACCTGTGCCCCATTGACACTGGACTCATTGAGAAGGATATTAAGCTCTACTTTTCGGGTTCAGCAAAACCGATATATGATGATGACCCGTCTCCTGAAGGTAAGTGGAACTTCCCTGCTTATGTTTGGGACAGATATTTTAAAAACGAACAACTCGCCTGCAAAGCACTGTTCAGCTGGAATTCCTGCCTCTTAAAGTTAGGGCTTGCAGTCTCTGAACAGCCATAAGGAAGTGCTCTCTGCCTCTGAGGACTGCCTGGCTTGGCTGATAAGGGATGTCAGCTCAGCTGGGCACTTCGAGTGCCACTTGGGCTGCTGAGATTTTGATATGGGTCATAGCTCTGAGTCCATTTCCTTTCAAGAAACTGTCCTCTTTTCCATCTCGTAGGTGGTGTTAATGGCAAAAACCTTGGCCCCATCACTGAATGGTGGATCACTGGCTTTGATGGAGGTGAAAAGGCCCTCATTGGCTTTAGCACGGGTAAGTATGTGCTAACTGGACTGTTCTGGGTTATGAAAGGAGACTTTGCTTCTGTCCTCCCGGGAGCTTGGTTGGGCTTTGGGACGTCTCAACAAGCTCACGTGAACACCACTAAACATGTGGTAATCATGTGGGCTTCTGGGATGGCCTCTCCTATTAATTACAACCAGCCTTGGAATCAACCCTCTAGTTATACGAATAGGTCATATTCTTGCAACTCAAATCCAGGCAAAATTTCAAAAGCCAGAGATGAGCGAAATGAAAACTCCTCAGCCAGTTCTCTACTCGGCTCAAATAGGCCACTCATGAATGCGCTAATAATTCTGATTGCACTTGATGTTTGTGACATTTGGGTATGGAATGACTTAGACCAGTGGTGGGCAAACTGCGGCTCGCGAGCTACATGTGGCTCTTTGGCCCCTTGAGTGTGGCTCTTCCACAAAATACTGACTTCTGCGCATGGGCCACGAAGTTTCAATCGCACTGTATGTGTGCATCCGCACGTGGTATTTTGTGGAAGAGCCACACTCAAGGGGCCAAAGAGCCGCATGTGGCTCGAGAGCTTCAGTTTGCCGACCACTGACTTAGACTCCTCATAAGCTTCATAGACTCATCTGTGCTCTTCAGCCACCATAGCTGCCATCAGGTTCAAACTGCTTTCTAACAACATCTTCTGTTCACTGTAGCCTATGCTGAATACATTCTAATGGAGCCCAGCCCAGAGTACTCACCAATGTTCAGCTTAATGCAGGAGAAGATCTACATAAGTAAGATAGTCGTTGAGTTCCTGCAGAACAACCGTGATGCGACCTATGAGGACCTGATCAATAAGATTGAGGTACGGGGTTAGGTCATTTGTGATCTGGGACTCGCACCTTTTACATGCTATATAGATATTACTGAGAAACTCATGTCTAGAATTAGCAGAAACTTTTTTAGTTCAATTAGAATAGTTTTGCTTAAGCCTAAGAAACTTCTGATGTTATTTCTTAAAGACCACGGTTCCTCCTTCCACGCTCAACCTGAATCGATTCACTGAGGATTCTCTCCTTCGACATGCTCAGTTTGTGGTGGAACAAGTAGAGAGTTACGATGCGGCTGGGGACAGTGATGAACTGCCCATCTTCCTGACCCCCTGCATGAGGGACTTGATCAAGTTGGTTGGGGTCACCCTAGGAAGAAGGTAAGGATGCAGCAGGAAAAAAATTGAAGACCTGATTGCAGAGAAGGCAGAGTGTCCCATGCACTCTTCCCCAGCCTGCTAACATGATGGGAACCTTTCTCCCAGAAACGAAAAACGTCGAGCCATCAGTCATTCCACCAAGGAGAAGGACAAAGGCCCCACAAAAGCGACCACCACCAAGCTGGTCTACCAGATCTTCGACACTTTCTTCGCAGAGCAAATCGAAAAGGATGACAGAGAAGACAAGGAGAATGCCTTCAAACGCCGGCGGTGTGGCGTCTGCGAGGTAACCTGGGCTGGGCTCACCATGTAATCTGAGCAACTCGCTTTCTCTTTCTGGCTTGAGATGCTCACTGTTCAAATGTGACCCCTAGGACATAAGCTGGGAGGAAGTTGGTGATCTGGGGAGAACTGCATGCCTCGGAGAACAAACAGGTTGATAAGACGGCTGTTGAAATTGGTGTGCTGGGATGCTTTGCTGTTAATGCCCCGATCACTAATTCGGGTCACTGTTCAATTCCTGGCCAAGGCACATGCCCGAGTTGTGGGCTCAATTCTCAGTGTGGGGCATGCAGGAAGCAGCCGATCAGTGGTTCTCTCTCATCACTGATGTTTCTCTCTCTCTCTCCCCCTTCCTCTCTAAAGTCAATTAAAATATATATATAAATAATTGTTTAATTGTACTCCAACCCCTGGTATACTAAGAAACAACCCATGCTTCAACTTTGGAATCATGCCATCACTGCAGCTGATCGATGTTTCTCTCTCATCGATGTTTCTAGCTCTCTATCTCTCTCCCTTCCTCTCTGTAAAAAATCAATAAAATATATTTTTTAAAAAATAAATAAAATAAAATAAAAAATAAAAAACAAACCTCTTTCTGTGAATTTTAAATATTTGAGTCCCCCTAATCTTCTGTGACCCAGAGATCGGATATATTTTGGTATCTGTTATTTGACTTATTTTGGACGAACACTTGGATGCAAAAATATAGCAGCTACCTTTAGAACCGCCCTGTGTTCGCACTGTCCACTGGATTCAGAGCTTTTTTTTTTAGTGGCAGCCCTTAACAGGAATTTGCACATCCTTACCATTCGTGTGTTGGTTTTACTTTTTTTTCATCTAGCACGTGTATTTAAGCCTTAAAATTTTTTTTAAATATACATAACTGGTATTTTTTGTAATCATGTTAATGTGTTCATGTAGGTAGATCTAGTTCATTTTGACTATTTTATCATGCTGCATTATATGATAGTCCCAACTTGCCCCTCGATAATGTGCAACTTCTGATATTAGAAATCATGATATAGCAGCATCCTTGAACGAGACTTCAGTGTCTACCCCTATTTCTTTTAAAATTTTTTGTTAATCCTTACCTGAGTGTATATATATATTTTTTCCCATTGATTTTTATTTATTTATTTTTTGGAAAATGGGAGGGGGAAAGAGAAGGAAACATTGACGTGAGAGATGCACATCGATTGGTTGCCTCTGCACATATCCTAAACGAGGGGCGGGGTTGAGCCTGCAATCAAGGTATGTGCCCTTGACCTGAATCAAACCCAAGACCCTCCAGTCTGCGGGCCGATGCTCTAACCACTTAGCACGCCAGCTAGGGCTGCCCCTATTTTGAAGTAGAATTGCTGGGGTGTGGGTTCTATACTTGACTTTGATATAGAAAACTGCTCTCCAAGTGGTGCTACCAACTTAAAACCTGTGAGCAGAGCCAGTTTCCCCACATGTTTCAAAACCAACATACCCAGCTTAACCTTTGCTATTCTGGGGGGTGTATGACTGGTACCTTGTTCTTAACTCTTCAGTTCCCTTACCTCTAAATGAGGCTAAATATAAAAGTTCTAAAATTGTAATTCATTCAAAACCTGGTTACCAGTTGTTACTAATGGTCATTTGACTTTTTAAATATCTTTCAGGTTTGTCAGCAGCCCGACTGTGGAACGTGTAAAGCCTGTAAGGACATGGTTAAGTTCGGTGGAAGCGGCCGGAGCAAACAAGCCTGCCTAAAGAGGAGGTAGGCTTGGTGGGTGCTTGTCTGGTAGCAAAGGACAGTGCCGGCTGAGGGCCGTGCGCTGTGTGTGGGTAACTGTGACATGGGCAGGACAGGCAGCAGTGCTTCATCTCGAATGGTCCCCAGGCCTGTCCTGTTATCGGACCCCCACAGCCCCAGGCAGTTTTACTTATAAAAAGGGTATTGCTTATACATGTGAGTTTGTAGGTGTCCCAACATGGCCATGAAGGAGGCAGATGACGACGAAGAAGAGGATGACGATATCCCAGAGATGCCGTCGCCCAAAAAAATGCACCAGGGGAAGAAAAAGAAACAGAACAAGGACCGGATCTCTTGGATTGGAGAGGCTGTTAAGGTAATCCCGCAGCAGGTTCTCCGTCTTCTTACGGCCGCCCTCCTGGGAAGCATGTTGTTTCCTGGTGTCTCGTCACCAGGCCTCTTAAGCAGCCTGAATCCTGCACGCTTGCCTCGTGAGAGAGCAAGGCCATGGTCCAGGCCCGTGGCCACACACAAGAAATGTGTTTTTGTTTGTCTGCCCAAAGACTTGGTTTCCTTCAAGTTCCAAAATGGGTAATGGACACAGTTTAAGGGTGTCAGGCTGCTTCCCCTTCAAAGCTCGTTTTGAAGAGTTGTCACCATCTCTTGCCTGGGAGTGGCTGTCTTTTGGGCACTAGCAGATCCCTTACTGGTCATTCTGTGGTCATCTCCCCATCTAAGGCTCAGTTCTTTTACCAAAGTTAGAAAGCGAATGTCCTAAGCCAGTGATGGCAAACCTTTTGAGCTCGGCGTGTCAGCATTTTGAAAAACCCTAACTTACCTCTGGTGCCATGTCACATATAGAAATTTTTTGATATTTGCAACCATAGTAAAACAAAGACTTATATTTTTGATATTTATTTTATATATTTAAATGCCATTTAACAAAGAAAAATCAACCAAAAAAATGAGTTCGCGTGTCACCTCTGACACGCGTGTCATAGGTCTGCCATCACTGTCCTAAGCACTGCTTTCTCGATGTTCATAAGCAAAAGATACAGTCGGTTCATTCAGCAAGCGTGAGGCCTCCCTCTGCTGGGTGCTGCTTCAGGCCTGGATGTGACTCAGCCCCTGCCCTGTGGTGTTCATGCTCCAGGGCAGGAGGACAGACACATGTCCCCTGGGCTGGTAGAGAGGTGGGAGGGGCCTGGGGCCGTGAGGCTTTCCTAAGGAGGTGACAGCTGAGCTGAGACCCAGAAGGTGGGAGAGGAACAGTCCCATGAA
This sequence comes from Myotis davidii, assembly GCF_000327345.1. Classification (NCBI taxonomy): domain Eukaryota; kingdom Metazoa; phylum Chordata; class Mammalia; order Chiroptera; family Vespertilionidae; genus Myotis; species Myotis davidii. The sequence goes on along the minus strand of NW_006292342.1, from coordinate 282,408 downwards.
GATGTGGGGAAGAACCAGGGCAGAGGCCCTGAGGTGGGATCAGTTCTTGTGGGAGAAGAGGAATGAGGCGGAAAGGAACCAGGATGGGATGTGCCTTTAAGACCACAGTGAATAGTTGGGACTGGTGCTATTAACCTGGAATGTTGGGCTCTGATTTGCTGCTGACTGGCCAGGGCGGAGCTGATAGTAGACAAACAGTAGGCGTGCTTCCAGCCTAGGGAGTGGGGTGTTCTCTAGGAGCCAGGGCAGTAGCCATGCCTTCTTAACGAGATCATTATGCGTTATGCCTTTATATTAACAAGAACACCAAACCTAGCATGGACCTTCAAACCCATCTCCACCTGAAATAAGCTCTTTGTTTTCAGACTGATGGCAAGAAGACTTACTATAAGAAGGTGTGCATTGACTCAGAAACCCTGAAAGTGGGGGACTGTGTCTCTGTTATTCCAGATGACTCTTCAAAGCCACTGTACTTAGCAAGGTTTGTATATTTCCCTTTGCTTGGCCTCAGCACACACTTTCTCTTGAGCGTGTAGGAGATGCCTATTTGCAAGAATAGCAGCAGCAGGTCTTTGCTCGAGACAAACTAAAAAAAAAAAGTTCCCAAGTAAACTCGAAGCAGATCTGCCGGTGAAGTTAGAACTTCCTTCCCTTCTGCTCTTCTGACACCAGGGTCACGGCGTTGTGGGAGGACAGCAGCCAAGGGCCGATGTTTCACGCCCACTGGTTCTGTGCCGGCACAGACACGGTCCTGGGGGCCACATCGGACCCCCTGGAGCTGTTCCTGGTAGACGAGTGTGAGGACATGCAGCTGTCATACATTCACAGCAAGGTGACGGTCGTCTATAAAGCTCCATCGGAAAACTGGGCCATGGAGGTGAGTACCTAGCGTGCCTCATGTGCCCTCCCTCACTGTGGGGTCATGCCTGACACAGCATCCTTGTCCCAAAGGGAGGCATGGATCCCGAGACCCTGATGGAAGAGGACAATGGGAAGACCTATTTCTACCAGCTGTGGTATGATCAAGACTACGCAAGATTTGAGTCCCCTCCAAAAACTGAACCAACTGAGGACAACAAGTACAAGTGAGTGCTGGTCACCTTCTCGGGGAGGACACCCTGCCTCTGTGTGAATCCCTGTAGCTTTTTTTTTTTTTAATATAGTTTATTGATTTTTTTACAGAGAGGAAGGGAGAGGGATAAAGAGCCAGAAACATCGATGAGAGAGAAACATTGATCAGCTGCCTCCTGCACACCTCCTACTGGGGATGTGCCCGCAACCAATGTACATGCCCTTGACCGGAATCGAACCTGGGACCCTTCGGTCCGCAGGCCGACGCTCTATCCACTGAGCCAAACCGGTTAGGGCGTCCCTGTAGCTTTTCACGTGCTTCCATCTGCTGGGTTTGCTTCCTGGACACTATCTGATTGTTTTCCTCGTTAATCCAAGACCAGCCTGGCTTTGAAAACTTTATTTTTTTTCATTTATTTCATGCATGAGGTTGTTGATGTTATATATTTTTTTTAATCCTCACCTGAGGACTTTTTTAAAGTCATTTTTTATTTTTAGAGAAGAAGGGAGGGAGAGAAACATTGATTGGTTACCTCCTATAGGTACTCTACTGGGGGGTGGAACCCACAACTTAGGTATGTGCCCTGACTGGGAGCCTGCAACCGTTTTGGTGTACGGGATGATGCTCCAACCAACTGAGTCACCCGTCAGGGCCCAGCCGGGCTTTGTTGCAGTGGCTTTAGGTGTATGGCTGGCCTGGGCATGGAGTTACCGTCATAAGAAGCTCTCTTGTCCAGGAGTAGGATTTATCTTTTCATTATCCGCCTTTTTGCATGTTCAGTGTCTATACCACAGATTTCATGTGTTTTCTTTTGTTTCTTAGGTATCTTCTAAGTGAGATCTTTGACTTCATTTTATTTTAACTGGTGGGTGACTGCTCTTAGGGAGTCTGCCTTTTAAGTCCTCACCCAAGGATATTTTTTCCATTGATTTCTAGAGAGTGTAAGGGAGGGGGGAGGGGGAGAGAGAGAAACATCGATTTGGAGAGACATATCAATTGGTTACCTCCAGCACACGCCCCTACTGAGGCTGGGGTATGTGCCCTTGACCAGGAATCCAATCATGGCCCTTCAGTCTAAGGCCCAATGCTCTAACCACTGAGAAAAACTGGCCTGGGCCTGATCTCCATTTTAAAGGCAGTCTCCAACTCTCCTTTAAGCAGAAATATTGAACTTCACCAAATACCTCTTCAGCTTTTATTAGCTAACTAGAGGCCCGATGCACGAAATTCGTGCAGAGGGCTCGGCCCCACTGCCGTGGTGGCTGCCTCAGCCCCCACCCACCCGCCATGGCTTCATCCAGAAGGACATCCAGTCTAATTAGCATATTATGCTGCTATTAGTACAGATCAGGGGTGGGCAAACTTTTTGACTCGAGGGCCACAATGGGTTCTTAAACTGGACCGGAGGGCCGGAACAAAAGCATGGATGGAGTGTTTGTGTGAACTAATATAAATTCAAAGTAAACATCATTACATAAAAGGGTACGGGCTTTTTTTTTTTTTTTAGTTTTATTCCTTTCAAACGGGCCGGATTCGGCCCGAAGGCCGTAGTTTGCCCACAGCTGGTATAGCTAGTGTGAGCCTGCTCTGATATTTTGAGTTCCTAAGTGAACCACTCTGTATTCTCGCTTCTAGTTTACTTTTTATCATATTCCAAATTCTGTTTGTTAATGTCTTAGGGTTTTTAGAGCAAATACTCAAAAGTGGGACAGGCTTAATGTTTTCTTGTGTCGCATATATCCCTGGACTTTGGTCCCAAATAAGTGCTTTCACAGTATGAGCATCAGGTACAGGAGAACCGGTTCCTTCAGACACCTGCAGGTGTTTTCTCTTGGTCACCAGCATCGCTGGGTGAAGCCAGCAGCTCTGCTGCAGCCACTACCTGCCATCTCAGGGCCTTTTCCTTTTGTCCTCGCTCCTTCAGATTCTGCGCCAGCTGTGCCCATCTGGTTGAGATGAAGCAGAAGGAAATTCCCAGGGCCCTGGAGCTGCTCGAGGACCTGGAGGACCGGGTTTTCTACAGCTCAGCCTCCAAGGACGGCATCCAGTACCGAGTGGGCGACGGCGTGTACCTTCTCCCGGAGGCCTTCACGTTCAAGTGAGTGCCCCCTTTGCCAGTTCCAGACCATGCTCCCTGGACCACTGCCGAGTTGCTTTGGAATATCCCCAGCCTGCACCCCTTGTACCAGGTGTTGTCTGGGCCATTGTCACTGGTCAGTCGTGCTGAACTACCCACTTTTTAAGGCTTAATGTTCAGTTATGTGTAATGTTTGCTACTCTGCAGCATTAAGCTGTCCAGTCCTATGAAACGCCCACGGAAGGAGCCTGTGAATGAAGACCTGTATCCAGAACACTACCGGAAATACTCGGACTACATCAAAGGCAGCAACCTGGACGCCCCTGAGCCATACCGAATTGGCCGCATCAGAGAGATCTTCTGTGTCAAGAAGAACAATGGCAAACCCAATGAGACAGACATCAAGATCAGACTGAACAAGTTCTACAGGTCGGTGGTGTCCTCTGCTCTCCCAGGAGGCAGCAGACTTCCAGAAAGTTCTGCCTGAAATGGATTATAACATAGCACACAGTGATGTTCGAAGAGCTAGGGAAAGCTCTAGCCAGTTTGTCTCGGTTATAGAGTGTGGCCCTCAGACTAAAGGGTTCCTGGTTCAATTCCAGTCAAGGCACCAGCAAATACCTCGGTTGCAGGCTCGATCCCTGGCCCCAATTGGGGTGCTCGTGAAACACAACAAATCAGTGTGTCTTTTGCATCAAAGTTTCTCTCTCTGTCTCTCCCCCTCCCTTCCACACTCTAAAACTCAATGGAAAAAATATCCTTGGGTGATATAAAAAAAAATTATGTAAAGGTAGCTGTTTCTCCAAGTGTTTCTGATGATCTGATGAGTGCTGACAGCGACTCAAATTATGTTTCATACCCTTGCTTTTAGACCTTACTTTAAAGCTGCTGAGTTCTATCTTCAAAGAAATCCTTAAGCCTCAATTCAGAATGTGACAAAGGCAGAGGGAGAATGTCCTGGGCTAGGCCTGAGGCAGCCCCAGAGAACCTGGGGTTCTGTTTATGACCATTCCACCCACTCTCCTGTCTCTCCCAGCTCTATGCTTTTCCAAGGTCTTGCTGCACCGAGTCTTTTTCTAGGACCCTAGTAATTTGTCGTAATTAGGAGTTAACCTGAAACTAAGCCATACAGATAGTTATAACGTTGCTTCACTTCTTGACTAATGTATATCAGAGACTTTCTGAAGTCCTTGTAATAAATAGGAGGCAGGCAGCCGCAGCCTGGGTTTTTTTTTTGGGGGGGGGGGGAGTTGTTTTTTAATTTATTTTTAGAGAGAGAAACGTCAATGTGAGAGCAGAACCTCACACCCCCTACCAGGGATTGAGCCCATAATCCAGGCATGTGCCCTGACTGGGAACCAAACCGGAAAACTTGTTGCACAGGATGATACCCAACCAACTGAGCTGGCCAGGGTGCAGCGATAGTCTTGACACAGGGCCATTCTGTCTGGGTGCAGTGGAGAAATGAAGAACGAGCAAATGACTCAACCTACAGAACTCCCTTAAGGTTTAATGTTGAGTTTTTCATAATGGTTAGCTTCTCCACAGCACCAAGCTGTCCAGTCCTGTGAAATGCCCACGGAAGGCATGGTTGTTGCAAAGAATTCCACTGTTTATAGTATCTAGTGCCAACTAAGGATAGTTATCAAGCTGACCTGATTGGGGGTCATGGTCTTTACCCATGGATTCTTGGAATATCCCCAGGAATGTGGTACCATTCAACTCATTGTCAGTTCACAGCAAAAGAGAATTGCTGCCCGGCTAGTGTGGTTCACAGGAGGTCACCGGTTGATTCCCGGTCAGCACACATGCCCAGGTTGTGGGCTTGATCCCCAGTAGGGAGTGTGCAGGAGGTAGCTGATCCATGTTTCTCTCTCAACAATGTTTCTCTCCCTTCCCCTTCCTCTCTATGAAATCAATAAAAAAAATGTTTTTGATTTAAAGAATTGCTTAACAAAGACTCTTCTGCTCGCAGGCCGGAGAACACCCACAAATCCACTCCAGCAAGTCACCATACAGACATCAACCTGCTTTACTGGAGCGACGAGGAGGCCGTGGTGGACTTCAGCGATGTGCAGGGCCGCTGCACTGTGGAATACGGGGAGGACCTACCCGGGTGCTTGCAGGACTTCTCAACTGGCGGCCCCGACCGCTTCTACTTCCTTGAGGTAATGCTCTGGGCTTACGGGAGGGACGGGTTTGGGTCAAATTCACTGCCCCTGAGAAAGCAGTTTAATTATACACTCAAGTCTGAAACTTAACTTTTGGCTTTTTGTTTTTCATTTATTTTATTTTTTAAAAAAATAAGCCTTTATTTGAGCTAAATTGACAGCAATTGCTGGGAAGCAGAGATCTCAAAGGCTTCCACATTTGGCTTTTTAAAATGTACGATGAACCCTGGCTGGTGTGGTTCAGTTGGTTGGGTGTTGTTCCATGCACCAAAAGATCTCTGGTTCGATTCCCAATCAGGACACAGGCCCCATGCCCTGGTTTCAGACTCAATCCCTGTTGGGGGTTGTGCAGGAGCAGCCGATCAATGTTTCACTCTCATTGATTTTTCTCTTTCTCTCCTTCTCTCTAAAAATTAATTTAAGGAAATACAAAAAGTACAATGATAAGTGTAGTATCTGAGTGTCCTAAGCAACTAACATGTATTTGAAGGCCTCTTCCAGCCTGGCCAGTGCCTTGATGTGAGTCAGGGAAAGGGCCCTTTCCCCAGGAGACACAGCCCTGCCCCTTAGTCCCTCAGCTGTGTCTGTGTCCAGGCCAGGACCACACGCCGTGCAGCTGGCCGTTGTTACTGAGAGAAGAGCCAGGAGTTTGTTAACTAAGCTGATCACTTTTAAATGGTCTGAGCATGGCCTTCTTGTGTGGGCACACTTAAAGTGACACGTGTCTGTTTTCCCAGGTTCCAGTGTAGGTAGCCTCATTAGACGAGCCTCTTGGTATAACACTTGCTTATTTTTAGAGTGAGTAGTCCAGGCACTTATAAAAGCAGGAATCTCAAAGTCAACCACGGAATATTTGTATTAATACAATTTATCTTCATGTAGTAAAATCAAAGTACTCTTATTAGTGGCTAATAGTTTATGGCCACATTCAGGGAGAAATTAAGTAGCTCTTTATCAAACTAACTTGTTAGAGAGGTGACCAATGTGTTTCTCTGCCAGACTGTTGTGATTCTTCCCTTCCCAGGCCTATAATGCCAAGAACAAAAGCTTTGAAGATCCTCCCAACCATGCCCGTAGCCCTGGAAACAAAGGGAAAGGGAAGGGAAAAGGTATGTTGTCACTCCATAGGGTTCTTTTCAACTCCATCTCTTATAACTTGGGATATGCATGATCAGTAGAAAACAGCCTCTGGTGCTACCTCATTCTGTGTTAATAACGCAGTGAGGCCGTCTCTGAAACAATAAGGTATTTGTGGTCTATCTCCTCCAGGGAAAGGCAGGCCAAAGTCTCAGACAAGTGAGCCAAAGGAACCCAAGGTGGACATTCAGCTGCCAAAACTGCGGACCCTGGATGTGTTTTCTGGTTGTGGGGGGTTATCGGAAGGATTCCACCAAGCAGGTAAAGGCCACAAGGTCTTTCTCTGTGAAACTAGCACAACCAGACGGGGCACATTCTGCCGGGACTAGCTTTCTGGCTCTGGTCACCTTTCTGACTCACGAGTCTCATTCCAGGGAGGTCAGAGCCCATCTTTGTCCCTTTATCTGCCAGGCATCTCACAGACACTGTGGGCCATTGAAATGTGGGACCCTGCGGCCCAGGCGTTCCGGCTGAACAACCCTGGGTCCACTGTGTTAGAGGTGACCAACTCCCTTGGCCAGAAGCTGCCTCAGAAGGGAGACGTGGAGATGCTGTGTGGCGGGCCGCCCTGCCAGGGCTTCAGTGGCATGAACCGCTTCAACTCTCGTACCTACTCCAAGTTCAAGAACTCTCTGGTGGTCTCTTTCCTCAGGTACGGGGCAGGTTCTGTTCAGTGTTGCACACAGGTAACTAGACAGCCAACCCCGGGGCTGGATGCTGATGTGCCCGCTGACCAGTAACTGCTGTAGCCTTTGCAGCGGCTGAAGGCCATGTGCCAAGGTGAAGCATTCCGCTGGTCAGAGTTGGGGGTCCTGTTTCTTGACGGCCAAACATTGACCTTTTGGGAATGGCTTTTGGTAGAGCGGGTCCTTTTTTATCTCGATCCACATGGTGACTTGGTGGTCTCGCCTGCCTTCTACAGCTACTGTGACTACTACCGGCCGCGGTACTTCCTCCTGGAGAACGTCAGGAACTTCGTGTCCTTCAAGCGCTCCATGGTCCTAAAGCTCACTCTCCGCTGCCTGGTCCGCATGGGCTATCAGTGCACCTTTGGCGTGTTGCAGGTGGGCTCCCGGGGAACGGGGCAGAGATGGGAGGTGAATGTGGGCGGGAGGAGGGTCAGCAGTCCCTGGACTGCACCAAACTGTCTCCAACTGAAAATAGCCTCAAAGGGTCAGGCCTGGGAGGACAGCCTGCTGACTGGCCAGGATAGGGCGATGGCTGTGAGGCCGCACCCACCCCTGTGAAGCCCGCAGCATTCAGGTCTGAAAGCTCAGAGCCAGTGTCCCAGCAGGCCCACCCCTTCGGGTCTTGGTAGAGCTGCATCCTCCTGTGTAACAGCAGGGGCTGCATGCAAGGGAGCTCTTGGCTGCTTTGTTTCCAGCCCTTTTTCCTGAATAGGGCACGGGGTGGACGAGTCTGATACTCGGGCAGCAGCTAGATCTCCACGGAGGGTGGGTGAGGCCAGGTTGGCAGAACCACACAGACCAAGCTGTTACAGGGTAAAAACGAGTGTTTCCTTTGGGTGAGCACATGTGCATTCAAACACCTAGAGAGAGTAAAAGGTCTCACTCCCGGTGGCTACCAGTGGCAGGGGTAAAGATTTGGGATGACCCATAAGGAGTAGGTCTTATCTGAAAGCAGCCACTGTATCCATTCAGTCATTGGCTTAACTAACACTGACATGGCTATTGAGAAGGGAGAGGAGGTTGGCTGGGAAGCCATGAGTGAGGGAGTGCCAGGGCCGCACAGCTCTCCCTAGTTCAGCCTCGGGGGGCTCCAGGCTCACGGTCAAGCCTGCTTGGCAGCCGTGTTCTCTGACCCTGTATCCACGGCTGGCTGGGGTCTGCAGTCTCTTCTCCACAAGTGCTGACACCATGGGGCTCCTTCCGGTGCTCTGTAAGGAGCTGGCGGGTCCCCAGTGGGTTCACTTCCATCTTCTCCAATGGTCACCACATGGACTCGGGTTCTCTCACCTAGTCTCACTTTTTCTCCAAAATTGATTTTAGGGAGAGAGAAACATTGGTCTGTTGTTCCAATTATTTATGCATTCGTTGGTTGATTCTCTTATGTGCCCTGACGGGGATCGAACCCACAACCTTGGTGTATCAGGATGATGCTCTACCCAATAACTACTGAGCAGGGCTAATCTCACATATCGGGAGTAAACTTTCTGGATTAATTGGGGGTTTTCCGGGTGAGCTGTGCAGCAGCCAGCCACTCCAGGAAGTGGGGTGTCACCCCAGACCTTGGTTTAGCCAGTGGAGGTGCCAGTTGACCCTGTGTGTGTGGCTCTCCTGTGCACAGGCTGGTCAGTACGGCGTGGCCCAGACACGGAGGCGAGCCAT
>NW_006292342.1:261398-273502 GCF_000327345.1 Myotis davidii | reverse complement strand
GTGGTGGACGACAAGAAGTTTGTCAGCAACGTAACTAGGTAGGAACCCCGCTCACCCTGCTGTGTCAGTGTTTGTGGGTATTCCCCGCAAAGTTTGGCATCGGCACTCTGCCACTTCCAGTCTCCAGTTCTGGCCGAGTAAGCGCCACATGCAGAACAGTGGCTAGATGCCTGGCTCTAGTCATTAGCAGAACCCCAGTGTAGCCTGTCTCCTTCCCAGACAGTCCAAGAAGAATGCTGTTTGTGTGACCTCAGGCAGTCCTTTGACCTCTGAGCTGGGTTGTCCTCGCTAGAGAGGGCAGTGCCAGCAGTCAGGAGATGGCAACTGTGATTCGATGGACAGCGGCAGTATGTGTCCCCAGAAGTGCCATGCTCTATTGCAGGCTGAGCTCATGTCCCTTCCGAACCATCACCGTGCGGGACACAATGTCTGACCTTCCTGAGATCCGGAATGGGGCTTCAGCGCTGGAGATCTCGTACAACGGGGAGCCCCAGTCCTGGTTCCAGAGGCAGCTCCGGGGCTCGCAGTACCAGCCTATCCTCAGGGACCACATCTGTAAGGTAACGTTGCCCCACAGAGGGCCCTCCTTCCAGCTGCCTCACAGGGACAGACCTGTGGGGAGCCCAGCCCCTCCAGCTTCTCTGCTCCTGGCTCCTAACCCAAATCACTGTCATTTTTAGAGCGGAAGGGAGAGAGAGAGAGAGAGAGAGAAACATCAATGATGAGAGTTATTGATTACCTGCCTCCTGCACGCCCCACACTGGGGACTGAGCCCACAACCTAGGCATGTTCCCTGACCTGGAATCAAACCATATTCATAGGTCAGTGCTCAACCATAGAGCCACACAGGCCAAGCTCAAATCACCACATGCTTGCCCCCAGCCTTACTTCCTCGTGCTTTTCTTCTTGCCCCCACCCCCCGCCAGAGGGCAGTGCGAAACATGGCAGGTGACCAGCGGTGTGGGGGTCACTGAGGGAGTTAGAGAAGGAGGGAGCTGATGGTCTTAATTGCCGGCCAGGCCTAGGGACCCTACCTGCGCACAAATTTCATGCACCGGGCCTCTAGTGTAATCATAGAAAGCATCAATCAGAGCTCTTGCTCTTCCTGGAATAGGCCCAGAATGTCACTGCCCTCCTCTGACTGACCTCTCTCACCATTCCTGTTCTCTGCATGTTGTCCCAGATATGCCAAACCTGACCTTTTGTGCCCCCAGCTGCTGGCTCCTCCTAATACTGCAGGCTCAGCTCAGGCACCCTCCCCCCACTTGCCCTTGCTATCCCTCACCTGTTCCCCCCACATTATTCTGCATCCCTGCTCTGTCTCCTGGCACATGTGTAATCCCTAAGCTGTTCATTCAGGTAACTGTCTGCCCAAATGGGATGTAAACCCCTTGGGGGTTCCTGGTTGTAGTGGTGGTCCCAGTGCCTAGAGCAGTGGTGCCCAGGCCACTGCAGATGCTCCCTGAGCTGGGTGACAGCTGGGCATTGCCACACTTCTAGGACATGAGCGCATTGGTCGCCGCCCGCATGCGGAATGTCCCTCTGGCTCCGGGCTCAGACTGGCGTGACCTGCCTAACATCGAGGTGCGGCTCTCAGACGGCACCATGACCAGGAAGCTGCGGTACACCTACCACGACCGGAAGAACGGCTGCAGCAGCACGGGGGCCCTCCGCGGGGTCTGCTCCTGTGCGAGCGGTGAGACCCCCGTGTGCCCGGATGTGGCTTTCCTCTGTGTACCCTGAAGCCCAGCCCCTCAGGTCCTGGTTCCCACAGCAGCCAGCCCGGGTGAAGGAGCACGGTCAGCGGGCGTCTCCCAGAGGAGATCCTGATGCTGCTGCTCACTAACCCAGTGGCCCTGGGTGGGGCCAGCCTGGGGTCCGCATTGTGAAAGCTGTGCCCAGGGAACGGACTGTAGCTGCTCTGGCCCCGGGTGGACTGAATGCTGTAGGCACTTCCTGGGCCTCTTGTTCTGGAACCTCAGCCTCATTGCAGCCGTCTCTTCCAACAGGCAAAGCCTGCGACTCCACGGCCAGACAGTTCAACACCCTCATCCCCTGGTGCCTGCCCCACACCGGGAACAGGCACAACCATTGGGCCGGCCTCTACGGGCGGCTCGAGTGGGATGGCTTCTTCAGCACCACTGTCACCAACCCCGAGCCCATGGGCAAGCAGGTAGGAGGGAGGCCCCGGGTCAGGCCTGGAAAGGGGACAGGCACGGGCTGAGGTGGGAGAGGCCTGCCAGGAGTCAGCACTCCTCACCTCCTGCCTTGGTGCTGAGGCCGAAAGCTGGACCTCTCCGTGGCGCGGTTCCCCAGCCTGCCCACAATGGCCGGTCTTGTGCCCCGGCCCCACCGTGCCTCTCGCCCCCAGGGCCGTGTGCTTCACCCTGAGCAGCACCGTGTGGTGAGCGTGCGGGAGTGTGCTCGCTCCCAGGGCTTCCCGGACACCTACAGGCTGTTTGGCAATATCCTGGACAAGCACCGGCAGGTCAGTGGCGTGACCTTGAGCAGGGCAGACAGGAAGGAGGCGCTCTTGTCCGCCCGCCCGCCCCCCTCAACCCCCCTGCACAGGGTAGAGAGCGATTCAGCAGAGGGCACAGCTCACACGGGGGTGCTGTTTGGCCTCAGTCCCAGCAGGGCCACAACCAGTACAGAGGGTCCCTGTCTCTGGGCCCAGTGCTCACGGGCTAAGCATGTTGGTTGCTGCTCTGAGGCAGATTTACCCCAAAAGGAAAGTTTCACTACAGTGAACTTCAGATACGGCGCAGACTAAATGTCTGGTGGTGAAGTCACTTGCTAAGGGTTAAGGTGGACCAACAGTTCCTCACTGATTCTGAGGGTGTTGTTAGGTTGGCTTTTTTTTTTTTAAATCCTTACCCTAGGATATATTTTTCCCATCCATTGATTTTTAGAGAATGGAAGGGAGAGGGGAGGCACCCACACCAATGTGAGAGAGACACATCACATTGATTGGTTGCCTCCGGCACGTACCCTGACGGGCCAGGGAATCAAACCTGCAACCCAGGTACGTTCCGTTCCCCTGACTGAGAATTGAACCCGTGACCCTTCGGTGCACGGTCCAATGCTCTAACCACTAAGCAACACTGGCCAGGTCAGCTTGGCTTCTTAATTGAATGTATTTCCGTCCAAGTAATGCACACACATGGCTTAAAGAGCTAAGAGTGCCTGGGGGTATGGTGGGAAACCCGATTCACCCATTAACCACCAGTCCTGTTCTCTGAAAGCAGCTACTCAGCTAAAGTGAAGCAAGTGGCTTCCACATCTGGATCTTTGCCCTTTAATGGCCCCCGTCTCGGTGGGTGGTTCTAGACAGGTTGGTGTTGGGGGTGGGAGGATGAGCTGATTGGCAGGGCCGAGGGGTTATTGTGGTGGAAGGGCTTTGGGGACCCTGTGAGCATGAGGCCAGGGGCCCAGTGTCCTCATCACAGTGCTGAGTGGAGGCTGGCGCTGGCCCTAGCTGTGCCAAACTCAGCATTGCCCTCCTTCCCTCCTGCAGGTGGGTAACGCCGTGCCGCCACCCCTGGCCAAAGCCATTGGCTTGGAGATCAAGCGCTGTATGTTGGCCAAGGCTCAAGAGAGTGCCTCAGGTATGGTGAGGTGGGTGGGCTGAGGCAGGCAGGGTATAACTCTAGGCCAGTGATGGCGAACCTTTTGAGCTCCGTGTGTCAGCATTTTGAAAAACCCTAACTTAACCCTGGTGCCGTGTCACATAATAGAAATTTTTTTATATTCGCAACCATAGTAAAACAAAGATGAATATTTTTGATATTTACTTTATATATTTAAATGCCATTTAACAAAGAAAAATCAACCAAAACAATGAGTTCGCGTGTCACCTCTGACACGTGTGTCATAGGTTTGCCATCACTGCCAGGCTCTGGAGCTCGGGCGAGTCGCACACTCTCCCTAGTGGCCTCATTTCTCTCTGGGCTGCCATGAGATGGAATGAGTCACACATGTTAAGTGCTCAGAACAGACCCGGCACATAGTGAGCGGGGGGGTCTCGGGGCCCTTTCCCCGGTCCTGCCGGGTGGGCCTCCTCAGCCTCTGATGCAGGCAGTCTGGACACCCCTAGGGAGCACCTTTGAGCGCGCTCAGACTGTTCATGCAGACCTGCTGCGGGTTCTTTCACAGTCGGCCCCTAACACCGACGCCTGCGCATTAAGGTAGCTCCTGACTTAATGTGTCTGTGATGCTCGCCTGTTGTAGTACGATGTATAGATTCCCTGTGGTGACTTCCCTTTTCTTTCTCTTTAGTTAAAATCGAGGAGAAAACTATCGAGGAGGAGGAAACTGCCGAGGAGAAGAAGACTGCCGAGGATTAGTTTCCCCCTCCCGCGCCTGTGTTTCTGGCAACAGGGATCCCCAATGTGCACTGATGTTGTGTTTTTAACATGTTGAAATCTGTCAGTTCAAATGTGTTGTACACGGTGTTTGTGGCCTTGGCTGACATGAAGCTGTTCTGTAAGGTTTGCGTACCAACTAATGACTTAGTGATCGAATTGTGCAGTACTTTGTGCATTCTGAATTTTAAAAGTTTTTTATTATGCATTATATCAAATTTACCACTGTATGAGTGGAAATTAAGACTTTATGTAGTTTTTATATGTTGTAATATTTCTTCAAATAAATCGCTCCTATAAATCATCTCGGGTGGTGACTCATGTACAAGGAGCTTCTGGCTGTCTCTCAGCTGAGGCTGAACGAGAAGGGGTTCCTTAGTGCTGAAGGGGGCCCCACAGAGGCGTTTGTATGACGTTAGATCACTTCATGTGTCCCGTGCGTGTGTGTGAGGGGTGGGGGTTAACTTGTGGGACTTAGTTTTGGCCAGTGAGCTGCAGTGGAACTTGCTGGTGTAGCTCCCAGGGAGGCCTTTTAAAGGAATAGTCTTGGTTGGCCTAACCCATGGCCTTGCAGGCCTTTGGAGTGGCTGTGACCCCTGGCAGCCGCTGGCAGTGCAGCTGCCTTCTTGTGACCATGGGAACAGAAGCCCCTGAAATGGGTGGTGGAGCAAGGGGAGAGGAGCCCTGGCTGCCACCCCCAGTGGTTAGAGTGTTGGCCCACACACGGAAGGATCATGGGTTTGATTCCCAGTCAAGGGCACGTACCTGGGTTGCAGGTTTGATCCCCTGCCCCAGTTGGGGTATGTGTGTGGGAGTCAACCAACCAATGCGTGTCTCTCTTGCCTCAATGTTTCCCCCCCTCCCTCCCAATCGCTATAAAAAAACAATGGAAAAAATATCCTCAGGTGAGGATTAACAAAGTTAGTTGGAGCCCTGGCCTGCCACCCCAGACAAACGCCTTATTTGCTTAAGAACCTGGAGGTGGACCCTGACTTGTTTGGCTCAGTGGATAGAGCGTCGGCCTGCGGACTGAAGGGTCCCAGGTTCGATTCCAGTCAAGGGCATACACCTTGGTCACTGGCACATCCCCAGTAGGGAGTGTACAGGAGGCAGCTGATCAATGCTTCTCATCGATGTTTCTAACTATCCCTCTCCCTTCCTTTCTGTAAAAAATCAATAAAATATATTTTTTTAAAAAGAACCTGGAGGTGGGCTTTCTGGGCCTCCAGCCTAACTCAGCCCTGAATTCTAAGGTGAACAGAACTTCTCCTTGGTTTGTCTTTGGGGAAGGACTTGCTATAAGACTCCAGCAAAGCAGAAGCAGACAAAGAAGCGTCCATCACCAGCCCCGTGACCCAAGGGCCACCAGGGGGAGGGTAAGTGGCACCTGCTGCTTGACCTGCACGCGCACTTTCACACCTGCTGTCCTCGGAGGCCCTTCGCCTGTAACGCCCACTAGGTGCCCCAGATCTTTTAGACTAAAGGGCTAAATGTAATGCAAGTGCGAAACTCACTAAGTTCCTTCTAGTAAGTAGTTAGGTGTTGGCCTCTGCTGCAAACAGCACTGCACTGACATATTCTCTTCCATCATCTCCTCAGGGAACTGTCTCAAGAGGTTCTGAGATTATGGAGTATAAAAGGGTTCCTATTTCCGTTACAGAGCATGTGGCCGCCCCTCCCACAATACCAACTTCCTTCAGCCTGCCCTGCCCTTGACCCCTTAGTCCTTGTCAGGGGAGGAGAGAACCTCTCGTTAGCTTTTTTTAAGGAGTGATTCCACACTCCATGTGTCTGGTGGCCACAGGACCCGTTCCTCCTCTGAGGTGACACGGACTTTGTCTTTCTGGGAGCTGTTCTGGCATTGGATTTTTACCTCTGGTTGTGTTGCTTTCATCTCGAGTCATATCTTTGCCATATTGACTCTATTTTTAGGGATTAGATTTATATTTCTCTGCTTGTTTAGAAAGGCCTTCCCTGCCCCCGGGGGGTGGGGGGGAGGAGGGAAATTGGGGGGATAAGGGCACATATGTAATACCTTAATAAAGAAAAAAATAAAAATAAAAAGCAATGGAAAAATATCCTCGGGTCAGGATTAACAACAACAAAAGTATTTCATACAGAAAAAGACAAAAAGAGGAAGTAAAGGTGAGGCCAAAGGGAAACACCCAGAAGCACCCATGTTTAGTGGCTAATCTTATCTGGGCAGCGCAGTTTCTCTCCAGGGTTGGTACTTGTATGGAAGCAACATCTAGCTAATTTTTTATTCATGATGGTTGCATAGTCTTTGTTTTCCAGTCTTTTTAAAAATATATATTTTTATTTCTTTAATATATTTATTGACTTTTTTACAGAGAGGAGGGGAGAGGGATAGAGAGTTAGAAACATCGATGAGAGAGAAACATTGATCAGCTGCCTCCAGCACACTCCCCACTGGGGATGTGCCTGCAACCAAGGCACATGCCCCTGACCAGAATCGAACCTGGGACCCTTCAGTCTGCAGGCGGATGCTCTATCCACTGAGCCAAACCGGTTCAGGCCAACTAAGTATTTTTATTGATTTCAGAGAGGAAGAGAAAGGGAGAGAGATATAGAAACATCAATGAAGAGAGAGAATCATTGATCAGCTGCCTCTTGCTCCATGGTTGAGCATCAACCTAGGAACCAAGAGGTCACCAGTTCAATTCCAGGTCAGGGCACATGCCCAGATTACAGGTTCTTTTGATGTTTCTATCTCTCTAGCCCTCCCCTTCCTCTCTCTCCTCTAAAATTAATAAAAAAATAAAAAATACATGCACATGTTACATCTCACATATATTACATAAGTACACACTACATATTAATATCTAATGTATATAAAGTAAATTATTTCATATTTATGTATCTATTCATATTTAAATCAAAATAATACATACACATGGTAAAAACTTTAAATGTAACAGAAAAGGCTAAAAAAGAAGCTTTTCTCCCCTGATGCCTTCCTCTCAAAGCATCCCTTAGCAACAATTTGATATTTCTTTTCTGATATGCATACATCTACATATCTATGCGCTGTTAAAAATTTACACAAATTGGTTCCCATAATATATGCCATTTTACATCTTGCTTCCTCCTCACATGGTAAAAACTTTAAATGTAACAGAAAAGGCTAAAAAAGAAGCTTTTCTCCCCTGATGCCTTCCTCTCAAAGCATCCCTTAGCAACAATTTGATATTTCTTTTCTGATATGCATACATCTACATATCTATGCGCTGTTAAAAATTTACACAAATTGGTTCCCATAATATATGCCATTTTACATCTTGCTTCCTCCTCTTTCCTTGTTTTTTTTTTTTTTTTTTTTAACATGAGCACAAATGGATTTACTTCCTTAAAGACCTCGTAACATCGATTATGGCAGAGTATATTTCAATCTGTTTAAGCAGCCCCTATGAATGGAGACCTGGGCGTTCCTGGTTTTTGCTATCATGAACAATACTGCGTGGATATCGTATTCTCACATCTTTGCAAACGTTTACAAGTTTTCATCACAGGTTGAATTACTACCTGGCTCAAAGGAAAAGACATCTGTGCAGTTCAAGTTTTAGTAGATGTCAAATTTCAATCCAGAAAAGTTTGCCTAATTTCATGCACTGACAATGTGTGTGAATGCTTCTCTACATCTTTGCTACTATTGGGTAACATCACATTTTAAAAGTTTTGCCCATCGTTATGTTGTTTGGTTTTGCACTTTTTGGAGTAAGTTTGAGTAAGTGCACACATGTGCATTGGTTCCTTGTACAAACTTTATATTTTCATCCTTATTTCCAGCCCACCCTCTTTCTTTCACTAATTTCCCCAGGCTCCTTCAGGCCTCTTGCTAATTCATCCTTTCCACTCTATCCTTTTCAAGCTTCCAGAATAATCGTTCTCACAAGAACATCTGGTCACACTGGGTTACCACTCAAAATATGTCAGTGACTTCACCCACACCCACAGCCTATAGGGTAAAGAGCCTACATTCTTTAGTGTGGTTTAAAAATCCTTTATAGTATGGTTCCCACCCCGCCCCAAATGCCCATTAACTGAGCAAGTACCCTGTGGGTGCTGGGGACCCAGAGGTGGACGTTTGCTTTCTGCGGCAGACGTTCTAGAGCAGTTTTCCTCCAACTTTTTTTCATCATTGCCCTTCTAAAGGGAAAAATGGAATTATCTCGAAATTTAAATCAATTTCAATCCAATTACATTCAATTTCTCTCTAATTATGGAAGTTAAATACTTATTTGGATGGATTGGCTTTTTAAAAAGATTTGGGGGGGGAGGTTGGGGCTTAATGGGGGGGATGAGGACACATTTGTAATACCTTAATAATAATAATAAAAAATAAAAAAATAAAAATAAAAAAAAATTGGGGGGTGGGTTGGTTGGCTTTAGAAGGCCACAAGCCATTGTAATATTTGAGGGTTTTTTTGCCCCCCAAGAATTAATTTTGGCCCCCGTGGGAGCCATGTCAACAACATTGAGAATGTATGTCCTGCCCGGCCAGCATGGCTCAGTGGTTGAGCGTCAATCTATGAACCAGGAAGCCAGGGTCCAATTCCTGATTAGGGCACATGCCTGGGTTACGGGCTTGATCCCCAGTGTGGGGCATGCAGGAGGCGGCCAACCAATGATTCTCTCTCATCACTGGTGTTTCTATCTCCTGCTCCCTCTTCCTTCCTCTCTCAAATAAATAAAAATACATATATTTTTTAAAAAGAATGTATGCCCTAAAGGGAGAGATGAACAATAAGCAAACAAATGGAAAAGATGATATCAGAGAGCCAAGAATGTTGCAAAGGAAAGAAGGGAGAGTGGTTGAGGGGCCACTTGACATCTGGCTCATCTGAACCAGAGAAGTTCTCTCCAGACAAGGAAGACTAGCTTTAGTTTTTTTCAGCTGCAAAATGGAAGTGATTCATTAACCACAGTCAGTGCTAAATGAATGCACTTTATTGGTAGTATTATTTATTTTATTATTTTTATTGAGGTATAATTGACAGCTAAAAATTTAAAATAATTTTTTATTTTTAAATTGCTGTTGACACACAACATTACATTAGTCACATGTGTATAACATAGGGATTAGACGTTTATATAACTCTCGTGATCCCCCTGATAAATGTAGTACCCATCTGACCCCAGGCATAGTCATTACAATATTATTGACTACATTCCCTGTTTTTTACATCTCTGTGACTGTTTTTATAACTGGCAATTTGCACAACTGAATCCCTTGGCCCTTTTCACACATCCCCACAATCCCCTCCCATCTGGAAGGCAGCTATGCTCATCACTATACCACCAACGCCTTCCCCCTCCCATCTGATAACCAATAGTCTGTTCTCTGTATCTATGAGTTTGTTTCTGTTTTGTTTGGGCCCTGGCCAGTTTTGTTAAGTGGTTAGAGCATTTGCCCACACTGAAGGGTCATGGGTTCAATTCCCGGTTGGGGTGATGTTTCTGTTTTGTTTGTTCATTTGTTTTGTTTTCCAGGTTCCACACATAAGTGAAATCATGTGGTATTTGTCTTTCTCTATCTGACTTATTTCACTTAGCATAATACCCTCTAGGTTCATTTATGGTGTTGCAAATAGCAAGATTTAACTCTTTTTTATGGTGGAGTAATATTCTATTGTATATATGTGCCACCTCTTCTTTATCCATTCTTCTATTGATGGACGTGTAGGTTGCTTTGGTATCTGGCCATTGTAAATAATGCTGCAGTGGACATGGGGGTGCATGTCTTTTTTAAAAACCTTTATTGATGAAAGTATTACATATGTCCCCCTTTTTCCCCATTGACCTCTTCCTTCACCACCCTATTGTCTATGTCCATGGCTTATGAACACAAGTTCTTTGGTTGATCTCTTCCCACCCAAGCATGTTTTTTTGAATTAGTGTTTTGGGTTTCTTCGGATAAATTCTCAGAAGTGGACTTGTTGGGTCCCTCTTTTCTCTTGTTATAGCCTTTGTTTTATTTTATTTTTATTTTTTTTTAAATATATTTTATTGATTTTTTACAGAGAGGAAGGGAGAGAGATAGAGAGTTAGAAACATCGATGAGAGAGAAACATAGACCAGCTGCCTCCTGCACATCCCCTACTGGGGATGAGCCCACAACCCAGGTACATGCCCTTGACCGGAATCGAACCCGGGACCCTTCAGTCCGCAGGCCGACGCTCTATCCACTGAGCCAAACCGGTTTCGGCTAGCCTTTGTTTTAAAGTCTAGTTTTTTGGGTTTCTTCGGATAAATTCTCAGAAGTGGACTTGTTGGGTCCCTCTTTTCTCTTGTTATAGCCTTTGCGTGTGGGAGGCAACCAATCTCTCTCTCTCTCTCTCTCTCTCTCTCTCCCTCCCTCCCACTCACTCTAAAAATCGGTGGAAAATTCACCACCCTCAAGTGAGATTACAAAAAGAAAACCTATTTTGTATGGTATAAGTCTTGCTACCCCAGCTTTTCTTTTGTTTCCATTTGCTTTAAATATCTTTTTCCATCCCTTTACTTTCAGTCTCTGTGTCTTGCAATCTGAAGCAGGTCTCTCGTAGGCAGCCTATGTAAGGGTCTTGTTTTCTTACCCACTCAGCTACCCTATGTCTTTTTTTTTTTAATCTTTTTTTAAAAAAATATATTTTATTGATTTTTCACAGAGAGGAAGGGAGAGAGATAGAGAGTTGGAAATATCGATGAGAGAGAAACAACGATCAGCTGCCTCCCGCACATCTCCCACTGGGGATGTGCCCGCAACCCAGGTACATGCCCTTGACCGGAATCGAACCTGGAACCCCCCAGTCCGCAGGCCGACGCTCTATCCACTGAGCCAAACCGGTTTCGGCAACCCTATGTCTTTTGATTGGATCACTTAATTAATTTGCACTTAAAGTCGTTTTCTATAGGTATGTTGTTACTGCCATTCTATTATTCACGTTTTTATATTTTTTCCTTCATGTTCCTGAAGAAGTCCCTTTAACATTTCTTGTAATACTGGTTTGGTGGTGATAACTCCCTTTGGTTCCTTTTCTTTTTTTACTTTTTTTCTTGTGTGTTTTCCTTTAGTCCTTTTCTTGTCTGGGATTTAAATTTTTTTTTTTTAGCCGAAACCGGTTTGGCTCAGTGGATAGAGCGTCGGCCTTCGGACTGAAAGGTCCCAGGTTCCATTCCGGTCAAGGGCATGTACCTGGGTTGCGGGCACGTCCCCAGTGGGGTCGTGCAGGAGGCAGCTGATCGATGTTTCTCTCTCATCGATGTTTCTGGCTCTCTATCTCTCTCCCTTCCTCTCTGTAAAAAATCAATAAATTTTTTTTTTTTTAATTTTTTTAAAGGTAATGGGTTAAGCCCTGAGATACGCGTCCGCTCCTACGTGCTTGGGTACCAGCGCCCAGCCGCTCGCACAGCGGGCATCCCTGGCTGCAGGGGGCGCTGTGGGCGCTGCGGCGGGCTGGTGTAGGCCACGCACCGGAAGTCTTGTTCCTCCGTACTTCCGGTCTCTGGCCCAGGCCTGGGCTGCGTGGAAGAGTTCTGCAATGCCCACCGGAGACTTTGAGTGAGTTGAGGGCCGGGGAGAGGGGCCGGGAGGCGGCTTGGGGGAGCCCTAGAGGGTGTTTGGGACCTGGGCGAGCTGCGGCGCGGGAGCCAGGCCTCGCTGACTCTGCAAACTTGTCCCCGCAGTTCGAAGCCCAGCTGGGCCGACCAGGTAGAGGAGGAGGTAGAGGACGGTGAGTT
>NW_006292342.1:250918-261336 GCF_000327345.1 Myotis davidii | reverse complement strand
AGGCCCCCCAGGTCCCGATGTGCCCTGGCCCCAGCCCCTCTTCCTCCCCTGCCACCGCCCAAGTCCTCAGCCGCTCCTCTGCTCCTCGGAGGGGGTTGTAACAGTCTGCCTCCGGCCTTGTGCCAGCGCCCAGATGCCCCGGTGGCCTGCCCCTGCCTCCATGCCAGGGAGACCCTATCCTGGCGATTGCTCCGGATGATTACAGCCAGCCCGCGGGTCCCCGCACGGCTGTCCCAGGGCGCTTCCTGGCCAGTCCTCTGGCCTCGGTCCTGCCTTTTCCAGCTCCTGGTTTGGGCATCACCCCAAAGCTCCCCTTTTAGCTTGGGCACTCCTGCCCCTCCACTTCATCCCTCTCCCCACGCTGCCTCTCACAGACAAATGCGTCACCAGCGAGCTCCTCAAGGGGATCCCTTTGGCCACTGGCGACACGAGCCCAGAGCCCGAGCTACTGCCAGGAGGTGAGTGACAGCCTCCGCTCCATCCCTGGCCCACCGCTCGCCCTAACCACCTTCCCTCCTAACCCCCATGGCCGAGGGCTCAGTTCCTCTCGCCTCCTCCCCTGTTCCAGCTCCACTTCCGGCACCCAAGGAGGTCATCAATGGGAACATCAAGACAGTAACCGAGTACAAGATAGATGAAGATGGCAAGAAGTTCAAGGTGAGGCTGGGTGAGGAGGTGGGGCCCTCGGACCAGGGGCGGGTGGTATGTGTTGGGTGGGCTGGTGACAGAGGTGCCCTGGGCCCAGGAGCCTTGAGGCACAGGAAGCCCACCCCTCTCCTCTCCCATGCAGATTGTCCGCACCTTCAGAATCGAGACCCGGAAGGCCTCAAAGGCAGTTGCCAGGAGGAAGGTAAGACCCTGCTCCTTCCTGGTCTTGGGGGTCCCTAAGGGCTGACTCAGCGGAATGAAGAATTCTTTTTCCCACTGCCTTTGTTTTCAGAAGGGAAAAGTGTAACTGGTTTACCTATTTTATTGGAGAACTGAGGCCCAGGGATGTTGGCACTCTGTTGGTCCCCAAAAGTCCAGGCGTGGGTGAGGTTGTTTCTTACTCTGCTTGGCTTCTCTACCAGGAGGAACAGAGTCAGGAGCTCCCCTGAGGTGGTCGCAGCAGCAGAAGCGAGAGCAATCAATAGATTTGGCACAGTTACCTTCACACTTTGTGCCAGACCCTGCCATAGGCTTTGTAGGAGGAGTTTTCTCCTTTGACCCCCATAGCAACACAGGGAGGTGGGGAGCGTTTGTGGTCCCCACCTTGTAAGGGAGGAAGCTGGGGCTCAGGTTGTTTAGCCCAAGGCCCCTCAAGTCTGAGTGACCCTTGCATCCCTCTTGAGCATCACTCCCTGTTGGGAGCTGGTCCACCACCTGC
The DNA here is from genome assembly GCF_000327345.1 of Myotis davidii. Taxonomy (NCBI): domain Eukaryota; kingdom Metazoa; phylum Chordata; class Mammalia; order Chiroptera; family Vespertilionidae; genus Myotis; species Myotis davidii. Next base: position 259,970 of record NW_006292342.1, on the reverse strand, counting down.
GTGGCCCCCTAGGAAGTGCTGACTGTGTAGCTGTTTCCCCCTGAGCTTCGTTTGCTCATTTAAAACATGAGGCTTGCCGAAACCGGTTTGGCTCAGTGGATTGAGCATCAAAAAAAAAAAAAAAAATAAATAAAACATGAGGCTGAGAGCTGCCCCTGGAGCTGACATGAAACTCGGGTCTGGCACGCATTTGGAGAGGGTGGAGAATGGGACTTAAGGCCAAGACACCCTGAAAGGGGCTCCTGTGGGTCCTGGGTCCAGAGGGGAGGGCCTCCCTGCTCTGCCCTTGTCCTGACCTGTCCCCCACTCTGCCCTGAGCCCAGAACTGGAAGAAGTTTGGGAACTCAGAGTTTGACCCACCAGGACCCAATGTGGCCACCACCACGGTCAGCGATGATGTGTCCATGACTTTCATCACCAGCAAGGAGGTAAGTGGGCAACAGGGCGGGGTGGCGGTCGCCAGGTTGGTGGTGGTGATGTGGCTTCCCCCTCTGAGCTGCCTTCGTCTGCCCCGCCAGGATCTGAACTGCCAGGAGGAGGAGGACCCGATGAACAAGCTCAAGGGCCAGAAGATCGTGTCCTGCCGGATCTGCAAGGGCGACCACTGGACCACCCGCTGTCCCTACAAGGACACGCTGGGGCCCATGCAGAAGGAGCTGGCTGAGCAGCTGGGCCTGTCCACCGGCGAGAAGGAGAAACTGCCTGGAGGTGACGGGGCCTGGGGGTGTGGCTGGCAGGTCAGGGAGGAAGTGGGGTGGGGAGGTGCTGTGTGTGAGTCCTAGGTTGTCACCTAGGCTGTGCCCCTCACCTCTGATCATCGTCCACACTGCAGCCTGAGCTCTGCGAAGGCTGTGGTCACAGTCCCTGTTTCTGTGTGTGAGAGAGACTAGCAAGGTGGCTGCTGTGACTGCTGGTGGTGTCACCTGTCGCTTCCTTTTGGGGGCTGTGAGAATCACCCGTGTGCATCCTGTGTGTATAACTGCAGTGTGCATGATTGGGAGGTGGTGGACCGCTGTATGTGAGACTTGCCCCCTGTGATTCTGCTGATTTTGTGATGGTCCTGACTTGAGTGTGCCGTGTCTGTCCACCATGGACACGGCTGCCACCTGTGCGTGTTTTTGTGCGTGCACACGCACACCTATGAGTAGTCTCACACCTGACTGTCCATAGTCCACATCCTTCAGCGTGATTTGCTGATGGTGAGTTTGAGTTTGCACAAGTCTCCATCTGGCTTGTGTGTGCGGCATACTTGTTTACTGACGTGTGTGGGACCCAGCGACTGTCCTGCCCCATGTGCTCGTGTTCCCCTGTGTCGGCCCAGGCGGGCATTCCTCCAGCTCTCAACCCTGTGGGCTCCTCAGACCGTATTAACACCTATGGCTTCTTGCTTTGTGTGCTGCTGGTTTCCTGGATGTGACCTTTATGTTATGGCCACCAGGTCTCTGAGGGACCGACCGGATGCCTGGGGCTTTGACAGACAGCACCTGGGTGGGTCTGTCCCTCTGCTGTGCTAGGGTGAGGCCTCACCCGACTGTGCTTTTGGTTTCCAGAACTGGAGCCTGTGCAGGCGGCCCAGAGCAAGACAGGGAAGTACGTGCCACCAAGCCTGCGGGATGGGGCCAGCCGCCGTGGGGAGTCCATGCAGCCCAACCGCAGAGGTGAGGCAGTGAGGGCACCCTGCTGATGGCCCATGGGTAGGCACCTCCCAGCACCCAGTGATTATCCCGTGGGTGGGGCCCGAGCTGGCCCGGCCGCTCACACCTCCTTCTCCTTGCTCGATGCCCAGCCGATGACAATGCCACCATCCGCGTCACCAACCTGTCAGAGGACACCCGTGAGACAGACCTGCAAGAGCTCTTTAGACCCTTCGGCTCCATCTCCCGCATCTACTTGGCGAAGGACAAGACCACCGGCCAGTCCAAGGTGGGTTGGTGGCCATGAGTGGGGAGGGGTCCTCCGTCTGGCTGAGCCCTGAACTCCCTTTTTTCTCCTCTTCCCCAGGGCTTTGCCTTCATCAGCTTCCACCGCCGTGAGGACGCTGCCCGCGCCATTGCCGGAGTGTCCGGCTTTGGCTACGACCACCTCATCCTCAACGTTGAGTGGGCCAAGTAAGACCCCTCCCCTGCCCCATCACCATGTGACAGCTGACACAGCCCCACACCAGTTGAATAATTGCCAAGCCTGTTGTGAGGTGCAAGTCATTTATTGTCCTTTATCTCGAGGAGGGGCCATTGCCATCCAGGGTCAGGCTGGTCACTGCTGGTTGAGCTCCATATGTCCTGCCCCACCCCCACTGAGCCCCCAGTTTTGTGCAGGGCAGGAGGGGGGTGGCGGTTGGGACTCCCTTTGGGGCCTGTAGCCCCCACACTTTACACTCCCTTCTCATCACTCCTGTCTTCCTCTCTAGGCCATCCACCAACTAAACCAGCTGTTACTGCTGCTTGGCACCTAGCCCCAGGACCCTGTGTCGACAGAAGGCGACCTCCAAAAGCAGGGAACTCCAAGGGCAATAAAAAGGCTCCAATTGCCCTATGTGTGTCCTGTTTATACATGAATATCACCCACTTGTGGCAGGTGGGGGCAGCCCTCCCCTTTCCCCTGCGCGTGGTTAGTGCTGGGGGCAGAACTCTTGCCTGTCTGGTCTGAGTGCTTGCTGCTCCCATGACAGGCCTCTGGGGAAGTGGTTTGACCCCTGCTGTGCTCTCACCTGTTCGGCTGCTGGGCTCCAGTGCCTTGTGGGGAGGAGGCTCAAAATAAGTCAGGTCATGGGCTCAGCTCAGGGGACGGGGGCCCCAAGGTTTTGGTGTCTGTGGCAGTGAGGGGCAGGGGTTGGCTGGAGCTCTCAGCATTCTCTGAGGCCCGGCCCTCCTTGCAGCCAAGGCAGCATTGGTGGCAGCAGCCTATGCTGGGTGCTACAGCCATGTAGAGCAGCGGGTGGATGCAGATGGCCAGGGGCACAAGACCCCGCGTCACCTGGTGGCCCACATAGGACCCCAGGTCCAGTGCCTTCACAGCCTGAGTCTCGTCCACAAAGGACGGGCAGCGGGCTCTCCAGCGCTGCCGGGCAGACACGTTGATCACACGCGTGACAAAGTAGGGCAGATAGGAACCAGCATAGAGCACCACACCACTGGCCACCAGTACCACCACATGCATTTTCTCGGCTGCCGTCATGCCGTGGCTGCGGAGCACGGCCCGCCCAAGGGCGCCATAGGCTGCCAGGGTGAGCAGCAGCGGCAGGCCACAGCCCAGTGCCATCAGCACCAGGCTATAGGCTGTGTAGGCCTTGAGCTGGTTGTCACTCGCAGTCCCCAGGCACTTGATGCAGGCCTCAGGCCTGGACACGGAGCAGCGGCCTTCTTGCTGTGGTGTCGTCAGGTGGGAGAAGCTGAGTGTGGGTGCAGCCAGCAGGGCCGCCAGCACCCAGCCCGCGGCACTAATGGCCCAGGCATGCTTGGGACGCAGGTGACTGCGGGTGAAGAAGGGGTGGACGACACCCAGGTAGCGGTTGAGGCTGATGCAGGTGATAAAGATGATGCTACCCAGCGTGTTGCAGATGAAGAGGAACCGCTCCAGGCGGCACATGGCCTCCCCATAGCGCCAGTGTTTGGGTGGGTAGAAGTAGGCAGCCAGCGGGGGCAGTGTCAGGGCGTAGAACAGATCGCTGACAGCCAGCTGGGCTGAGAAGATCACAGCTGGGTGCCACGGACGCTGCTCCCTTGTGCCGAAGCGGTACAGGGCCAGGCTGTTGCCAGCCACGGCCACCAGGAACTCGGTCACCAGAATGGGCCACAGGAAGCCTTCCTGGAAGCCACTGAGGATTCGGTCAGCAGCTGCCGAGACGTTGGCTGGGCAGGGTGGGGCACCTGCGGGCAAGGGTGTAGCTGAGTGAACCCGGCCCCCCACCTCGCTGAGCACAGCCTCTGCTCCCAGAGCCGCGTGGTGCTGTGGATCAGTCCCGAGTACCTGTTGTGCACCAGGCCTGCATGACCCCTAAGAGGACTTTTGATGAGTCCAGCTCCTTTCTATGGAGGGGATCGGGCCCAGAACGGTCAGAAGCCAAGTTCCCTTGGCTCCCTTGGGGTCCCGCACCTTGAAGAAAACCAGGGGGAATTGTTGCCCTCAAAGAACCCATGTAAACTGGAAATAATGGCTGGGAGCCATCAGGACTGGGATGGAGAACAGGAGTCAGGGGAGCCTCAGGCCTCACTGCCATCCACCAGCAAGCACCCATCTTCAGTATCTGTCACCCTTCACACACCTGTGTCCAGCCCATGTCATCTCCTGTCTGGACCAACAGTAGCCTGGGCCCAGGTCTCCCGGCTCCGCTCACCTGATCTATTCTCCGAGCCTCCAGAGGGCGCCTGTGAGCACCTATCAGGGCCCCTGCCTCTGCTCAGAGGCCACTCTAGGGGTCCCCCCTTCCTGGGAGGAAAAGCCAGTGCTTGCCTCATCCCACAAGGCCCTGAGGGAGGTCTGGCCCCCACCCACTGGCTTTCATCTCCTCTCCCGGCGACCTCCAGTCTGCTTCCTGGTTGTTTCTTAGGCACATGTGCCTCAGGGCCTTTGTGCTGGCGGCTCTTTGAGTCACAGACCTCCTGAAGGCTCAGTCTTCCTCTAGTCCCAACCACCCTACATTTCCACTGCACCCCATAGTCCCCTTTCCTGCTAATCTTCTCTCAAAACAGTCTATAGCTGTGATCACTGTTTAAGTAAAATCCCCAGGAACAAGTCCCTTCTGAAGGGAGGGTGTGCAGACCTCCCTCACCAGACTGTTTCCACCCTCTCACTTCTGCCTTCCTGTTCTAGTTCTCGGCTTCAGACGTGCTTACACCATCCCCACTCCAACCTCCACCCCAAGCCCGGGGTACACAGGGGCCAGGGGCCAGGGGCCAGGGCCCCGGGCCCTGTGCTCCTCCTCACCTGAGATTGTGTCCGCCATGGCCCTCGCCCTGCCTTTGGGGCTCCTGCCTACAATGTGTCCCGGTCCCACCCGCCGTGAGCAGCAGCCTGTTGGCCACTCCCTCCACAGGTCCACCCACCGCCCACACAGTCAGATCTTGTTGAGCCAGCCTTTTGCACACTTCCTTCCTCATGGCGCTCTAGACCTGGCCTGGCAGGCAGGAAACCTCCGTCTGAGGGAGGTTGGGAGGAGCCCAGGACCCAGACCAGACCAACAACCATGATCAAATCTGAGCTCCACACTCGCATGCTACACGTCCAGGCCCAACTCCCAGCCTCTGATCCCCTCATCCCAACTGCAGCCTCTGACTCATGGGAAATCAGTGTTTATTAGAAGGTTGGGGAACCAGCTCCTTTATGAAAGGAAACTGAGGGCTGCACCTGGACACCCAGGCAGGAGCCCAGGGCAGCATCTCTGGGGCCCCAATCTGGGGCATTTCACCCACTGCTCAGGTTCAGCCTCAGGCCACTCTCTTAGGTGGCTGTGCTCGGCCTCGGCCATAGTTCTGAACAGCCCCTCGAGGCCCTAGCTTGGCTTGGGTCCCCCAGGGCCTGCCCTTGGCTTTTGGAGGCCTGTGGTCACTGCCACGGTCTGGCCTCCGCTGCTTTAACCGCTGCTTCTTGCTTGGAGGCCTAGGGGACCGTCTCCGCTGGGCCTTTGGGAACATGTCTGTGAAGAAAGATGGTGTCAGGGTCACCTGGGCAGGGACAGGTCCAGTGCCCGGCTGCACTGATCTCTGCCCAGCACCTTCGTCAGGCTCCTCGCCCACTGCTTGGCGGAAGTACTCAGCTTCATCCTCCTCCTCCTGCTGGCCAGCCCTCTCTGCCTCTTCGGGGGCCCCAGGGTCCTCAGCATCGCTATCCTCATCAGCCTCTGCCCGTGCCCGCTTCATGCCCGCCAGGCTCTTCTTCCTGGAGGAGAGGAGTGGTGGTCAGTGTAGCAGCCTGCACCAGGGACCTGCCCCACCTGCCGACCACACACCTGTGGGCCTCTCGCTGCTCCTGCTTACGCTGGACATTCTGGGCCTGCTGGTCCTGCCTCTGGGCCTTGAGCCGCAGCTTCTCCTCCTTGGCTGCCAGTATGGCCTGCAGCTCCTCCTCTGTCTTGTGCACTTAGAAAGAAGAAACGGTTCACCAAGATCCAGGTGTGCCCACTGCACCTAACAGCCCTCCTTGGGGGGCCTCAGACCCCAGGCCCTGTGCCCGCCAGCCCTGACCTCACCGAAACTATGGAAGAGCACGTTCCCCTCCCCGACACCCTCCTGAATCTTGATAAGCTGCAGCGTCATCCGAGGTCCGATCTGGAGGGACATGGAGGAAGAGTCAGTCCTTCTGCAGGGCTGGGGCTGCTGGAGAAGTCACCTCAGCCACTGGGCCTCACCTCAGTAAGCCGCACAGCGCTCTGCTGGGCCCGCATGTTGCCGCGCCCTGCGATGGCCTGGGGTAGCTCCGTAATGTTGTGTTCGCCATCGGGCTCTGCCTCACTCTCTGACAGTCCCGCACCCCTGTGCCAGGGACACACAGCTCAGCAGGGAGCCCCAGGCTCCTGGGGTCCCCTAGACCCGTGGCCGGCAAACCATGGCTTGTGAGCCAGATGCGGCTCTTTGGCCCTTGAGTGGCTCTTCCACAAAATACCACGTGCGGGCGCACATGTACAGCGGATTGAAGCTTTGTGGCCCGTGCGCAGAAGTCGGTATTTTGTGGAAGAGCCACACTCAAGGGGCCAAAGAGCCGCATGTGGCTCACGAGCCGCAGTTTGCCTCCCACTGCCCTAGACCATGGCAGCCTCCCATTCTGCCCCTTCCTCACGTGGCCAACAGCTCGCTGATGTCCTGCAGGCGGCTCATATTGGGGAACTTCTCTTGGAGAAGCTTCTTCATCCCACGACTTGCGCCCACAGGGACCACTTTGATGCTACTGCAGAGGCCGGAGTGAGTGAGGTGGGGGGTTAGGGGTCACAGAGTCAGGGGCCAGTCTTACCCTCTCCCATTTTCACGGTGCGTCAGGGCGTTTACTTTGAGACTGAGCAATCACGGAGTCTCAGGGACAGCACTGTCATCAGCCGCACACGGAGCAGCACAGCCCGCCTCCCCTGCCTCTGTACTCACTAGTGGCGGAAATCCAGATCCTGGGTGTCAGGGTTGTAGTTGATGAGAAGGCAGCGCTTGATGGTATTCAGGTTCACCTGGGAAGGGGCACGGCGCCATGTCAGTTGCCTTTAGGCCTCACTGCGTACTGGAGGCCAGGCCAAGCCCTGCAGGGACTGATGGGGCTGCAAGTAGTGCCCACGGACTGCTGGCTAGAAACCTGGTTCCTGCCCACCAAGGCCGCCCACTCCCACTCCCCGATGATCATCTCCAACAAGCAGAATCTGAGGCCCACTGGTGCCAGGGCTTAGGAACTGTTGCCTATAACTAACCTCAGACTAGTAACCTCACTTGTCAGCCTCTGTTCCCCTAACACAACGTACACTGCTTAAACTAGCACTCAAGAAAGCACCATTGGCGCCAAAACCGGTTTGGCTCAGTGGATAGAGCGTCAGCCTACGGACTGAAGGGTCCCAGGTTCGATTCTGGTCAAGGGCACATGCCCCGGTTGCAGGCTCGATCCCCAGTAGGGGGTGTCCAGGAGGCAACCGATCCATGATCGTCTCTCACTCCCCCTTTCTGTCTGAAATCAATGAAAATATTTTTTTTTTTAAAAAAAGCAAGCACCATTGGCGTTTTCCACCTGCCATATGGGAAGGCCGTTCAAAGGGAGTCCCATGACACAGAATGCAAGTGAGACTTGACCTTGGGAGTCAGAACTCTCAGCCTCAGTGCTGGGAGGTGAGGACTGAGCAGTCACCTAGGCCCGTGTGGTACCTGCGACCTGCCCCATCCACCCACACCTGCCACCACGCAGGTCCTGCTCACCTTGTGCACGTTGATGGAGGGGAACAGGTTCTGGAACATAGTAGCCATGAGCTTCACGTGCATGCCCAGGGGGCCGAAGCTGTTGAGCACCAGGAGGGGAGGATGGGTGAACTGCTGCTCATGCATGCGGTGGCGGCGCAGCGAGGAGACCACGTCACGTGTCAGTGTGTACTGCAGGGCGGGGCGAGGAGGGGGTGACCACCAGCCACGCATGGCGGGCGTCATTCCCCACCCCCAGCTCCTACCCCACATGGTTCTCACCTCTGAGCCTTACCTTGTTGACCCGGAAAGTTAAGGTGGGGCCTCCTGGGAGGCGCATCAGCTTCTACAAAGAAAGGATCAATGAGGGTGGAGGCATCCAGGTGGGGAGCAGGAGTGGGAACCTTTGCCCCATCTCTTCAGAGCGTTTACTTTGAAGCCAGAATCATGGCAGCTCAGAGGCACATGGGTTCATCAAGAGAGCTGGGGGAGAAGGAGGGTGTGGGGGAGATGGGTGCAGGAATCCACTCACAAAGTAGATATTAGTCTCCGTTTTGCTCAATATCAGGAAATGCGTGACCCCAAGGGGCCCAGCCACTGCCACACAATCCTTCAGAGAATTTTTCTTGCGTATCTGGATATTAGAGGGGGAAAAAAGGAAATGATCAAAGACATTCCTCTTTTGAGCAAAGACTCTAAGCTGAAGCTGTTATGCCCTCTCTTGCATCTAATTTTTCTGAAAAGGGGGTGAGGGGAGTGGCCTGCCCTTGGCCTCGCCTAGAGCACTGTCTCGCCCAGAGAGCTGCCTCTGTCCTTGCTTACCGAGCGTCGCCCCCTTTGGCAAATGAGCCAACAGACGCCCAGCGAGGTTTAAAACGTAACTTGCTGCAGGCCTCTGAGAGAAGTCAAGTTTCCAACGCAACTTCGCTGATTCCAGAGTCCCCTCTTAACCACAAACTCCAGGTACCCGGCCACGCCCTAAGCTGAGCGCGTTCATGCCCCGCAAAGCTGAGGCAGGGACGATGGTCCCCGTAAGGGGCCCTTTCTCTAGCCGAGGACAATGAGGCCCCGCGAGGCTGGCGGCACCCTCGCACCCTCAACCGCCGGTGGAAGTGGGCTGGAGGGTGCAGACCTGCAGGCGGGTGGCGGTGAGCGGCTCCATGACCCGCCGGAGGTCCAGGCTGAGCTGCCGGACG
>NW_006292342.1:247851-250740 GCF_000327345.1 Myotis davidii | reverse complement strand
ACCCGCCCCGACTGCCCCATGCTGGCGTCTACTCCACGAGGATCTTCCGCCGGCCGCTTCCGGCGCCGTGCCGTTCACTTCCGGCGCTGGAGATGTGGTCACGTGAGGAGTCGCTGAGCGATGACGTCACCATATGGGTATACGCATCAGACAGCGTGGTGGGGTGGGGAAATCATTGATGTATTGCTATGGAGACACTTGGTGCCTGTTTCCGTGGAAACCGGGGCGGGGCCGCGCGGCTCCGGAGCTTTTGAGCGCTCCGAGAAAAGAAGCGCGGGTTCGAATCCCGCCTCGGTCATTTCCGCCAGCGGTGCGGTTTTGAGAACCAATGTCTGCACCCCGAGGCTTCTAATGTATCCTAAAGTGAATATGATAAGTCATTTAAGTCCTGACTCGTGAATTAAGAGAGACGATGTACGTACGCCCAGTACTTGGCACACTGGCACCAGGCACTTGGGGAGCAACCAGAAAAGGCGGTAGCGCCACGGCCACGGCCGATTACTCATTTGGGCCCCCAGCTCCTGAGGGCCAGCTGTCCTTCCCAGAGGGTCTTGTCTGCACACCAGCTGAGGATGGAAACTCCACATCACCTCTGGAAACTCAAAGCAATTCGGCGCTTGGGGAAAAATTCATCTCCGGTTTCCGCTCAAAGCCCCAGTCTTGGCCTCAGGCCTCTGGCTTCTTCCCCAGAACCTTGGGGTGAGAGGAAGGGATGCCCCAACATCTCTCTCCCTGTCCCATTTGCTTCCTCTCCCATCTGCCTTCCCTCCCCCAGCTGCCTTCCTGCTTCCTCTGTCCCCCCTCCCCAATTCTTCCCCCACTTTGCCTCCTCCTCCCCATCTGTCTCCTCCCCGCCTCCCTCTTCCCCAACTTTGTTTCTGCCATCAATTCTCTCTTTCATTATTTCTTTCCATTTCTCTCCTCTCTCTCTCTCTCTCTCTCTCTCTCTCTCTCTCTCTCTCTCTGTCCCTACCCCATTTTTCTCATATCCTCTCTCTCCGGACTCCCCATGTCTCCCCATTTCCCCCACGTCTCTCCCCTTCCCTGCCTTTCAGACTCTCCCTTATGTCAGCCTCTCTGTCACTTAGGAGGTTTTTTTCTCTCTCTGCTGCCAATGGGGGAAGCTGGAGGGGGCTGCGGGTGGGGGGCCCCAGTCCAGGCTGGAGCCCAGCTTGGCAGCCTCTCTTAGATCTGGGAGGACCATTTCCTCTTTCAGCCCAGGAGTCCACTTGGGTTGCGAGTTGAGGACCGTAGGAACGGAACGCAGGAAAGGCTGCTGGTGGAGGAGGCCTTCGCACGGGCTGCAGATCCCAGACCTGTGCTCTGGAGGCTCTGCGTGAGTCTTTCCTTTCCCCTGAAAAATGGCTGGATGATGACTTCTGCCTGTTTCTGTCCCTGCATGACTTTCCCAGTGTGAGGATGTGACAGTGTGTGACAGTGTGTGGACAAATGGGAACACATGCACTAGGGTGTGGGTGGGGCAGGTATCAGTGTCTCACTAGACAACCGGGAGCACACTGACCTGCATCTCTGTGCTTGTCAGTGTGTGACTGCGTGTACCTGGGTGTGTAAGTGTCTGGCACACAGGTTCAGACACAATCAGTTCACAGGATCTTTTCCTTTTTTAAAAAAATATATGTTATTGATTTTTTACAGAGAGGAAGGGAGAGAGATAGTTAGAAACATCGATGAGAGAGAAACATCGATCAGCTGCCTCCTGCACATCTCCCACCGGGGATGTGCCCGCAACCCTGGTACATGCCCTTGACCGGAATCGAACCCAGGAACTTTCAGTCTGCAGGCCGACGCTCTATCCACTGAGCCAAACTGGTTTCGGCAGGATCTTTTCCTTTAAGTTGTGATGTATATGTGTGTGTGTGAACATATTTTGAACACTGCTGCCTGAATCTGTGTCGTGTTTCCAGTTACGTCTTTGGAAAAAGTGTGTGTATGCACGTGCCAGACAAATACCCAGACACACACGCACACACAGATTCTCTCTGTCTATCTTTGCTGCTGTGTGCAGCGGTCTGCGTGTCTTGTTATGTGCACAAAGGGGTGTGTGACTGTCGCGATATACATGTGCAAGTTTTGGAGCCACGCTGCTGGGCCAGATCCCACTGTGGACCCTTTTGGCCTGTGGGACCATGAGCAAGTCACTCATCCTCTCTGAGGCTCAGTTTTCCCTGTGGCAAGATGAGGCTACGCATAGAAGCCAGCTCAGGTTGCAAGGATTAAATGAGATAAAAGGTGTAAAGCGTTTAGAGTCACGCCTAATACACAGCAGGTGCTGCTGCAGATGTTGGCTGTTGTCCTTTTTTGTGCGTGTGCATGTGTCTGATGCTGGGTCTTCCCGGCTTCCAGGGGCCTGCAGCCTCCCACGCTCTGTGTTCTGCTACGGGGGGAATGTCCAGGGCACTGACCTGTGTTATCAGGCTCTGGTGGCCTGGGCAGGAGGGTCTGGCAGTTTGGCCTCAATTCTCATGCGGAAAATGCTAAATATTTACAGTTAGAGCTCCGGGGCTCAGCATCCCAGCTGTAGTCCCAGGCTCTGATGGGGGGCTGGTAGGGTTGGGGGGTTACCAAGTCTCCACCCCCCTGCTCTCCCACTCGCCTCTTCCCTTCCCCTGCTCAGAGGCCCCTGCTGGACCCTTGGCTCCTCCTCTGACTTGGGTGCCTGCTACGGGCCTCCTCGCTGGATTCGGGATCTTGGTTGTGAGAGGTGAGAGGGCAGGAGGGTGGGAGGGCAGGTGGAGGCCGATTCTGTCCTGTGGGAGACCTGGGCCTCTCCTTGGCTGGAGGGCTTCCCCGGCCTCCTCCTCACCTCAGGCTGAGACCCTGGTATGCAGTGGGTGCTACTCACTCCAGCTCCAGAGAATGCAGTCCTTT
>NW_006292342.1:238829-247732 GCF_000327345.1 Myotis davidii | reverse complement strand
GGGGGGGGGCGGGAGGGCGCTGGGAGAGGACCTTGCTCCCTGCTGCCCTTGGAAGCTCCTGCTTGGTGTGTGAGTTTAGTCGTGAACTGGCCTTTTCCCAGCTCAGAACCCCTCCTGGTTCTCACATGAGTTAGAGTAAAACCCAAGTCCTCCTGGAGGTCCTCAGGGTCCTGCACACACTCCCCCCTCACCTCTCTCCTCTTCCGTCCTTCCACTCTCCCCCTCGCTCACTTTTCCAGCCACACAGGCCTCCCTGCTATTCCTTGGGCATATCAAGCAAGCTCCCACTCAGGGCTTTTGCACTGCTGTTCCCTTTGCCTAAATGCTCTTCCCCTTCTCTCTCTTCCTTCAGGTCTTCATCCAAGTGTCATCTTCTCTTTAAAAAGAGGCCTGACCCTTCTATTTAAAACACCCACCCCAGCCGAGGACTCCCACCCCTTCCCGGCTTGAGGTTCCTTCTAAGCACCTATCACCCTCTGACCTGTCCATCGTCCATCTTCCCAACCAGGATGTCAAGCTCATGAGGGCAGGGATCTTGTCTGTGTTGGTCATGCCTGTGTCCCCATCGCTTGGAACGGCTCCTGGCACACAACAGGCACTCAGGGAGCGTTTGCTGAATGTGTGAACAAGGCAATGTGTGTGACGATAAAGACCATGGACATGTGCCCGTGTTGCCACCAGGACGTGCGGGTTAGGTCATAGAACTTAGTACAGAGAGGGGTGATGTGCGGACATGTGAGATGTGCTCTGGGTTGGCAAGTGCACATGGGAGTCAGGTGTGTCCCCATCTCAGAGGCTGTGAACCCAGGAATGAAGGCAATGGGGCCCGGGTGTGGACCTTACAGGGTCAGAGGTGGCCGCTATGAGTACACAACCTTGAGTGAGGACACTCATAGGAGGTCACCTGTGTAAATTGGGGAACACCTGGGGGACACAGCAGACCTGGGGCATGTGGATGTTGGGGTGTGGGTGTGGCACTAGGCAGTTTTGATGAGGACGTGGGAAATGGGGTGTCCACTACTAGACTGAGTTAGTGAGACTTGCCCCTCACCCCACCTCACCCTCTTCTAACCATACTTGCCCTGCTTCTGTTCCAGCCTCCTGAGGTTCCTTTAATACAGCGGTTCTCAACCTGTGGGCCGCGACCCCTTTGGGGGTCGAACAACCCTTTCACAAGGGGTCGCCTAAGACCATTGGAAAACACATATATAATTACATATTGTTTTTGTGGTTAATTACTATGCTTTAATTACGTTCAACTTGTAACAATGAAAATACATCCTGTATATCAGATATTTACATTACGATTCATAACAGTAGAAAAATGACAATTATGAAGTAGCAATGAAAATAATTTTATGGTTGGGGGTCACCACAACATGAGGAACTGTATTAAAGGGTCGTGGCATTAGGAAGGTTGAGAACCACTGCTTTAATACATCAGGCGTGATCTAGCCTCAGGGCCTTTGCACATGCTGTTCCCCCTGCCAGGGCTGCTTTTCTCCCCTAGACATCCCCATGGCTTCCTCCTTCAGGACTTTGTTCAAAGGTCACCTCTCTAGCAGGTCTTGCCTCCTTTCAAATTGCTTCATGTCTCTCTGATCTTTATCTTTAGCATGGCGTCCTATCTAAAACTTTATTAACCTCATACTTTATTTTGTTCCTTGCACACCAGGCAGGAATTTTATTTTGTTTCCGACTATATTCCCAGCGCCTTGCACTGACGCTGGCACACAGTAAGCACTATGTTCGCTGAACCAATGCTGCCCCGCAGGATGCCTGGAACTCAGTGGAGAGGCCTGGCTGGGATCCCATTGTTAGGTAGCCTCCAGCCTTGGGGTGGGAGGACCGAGGTGGGCCTGGGTGGGCCCGGAGCCACGCAGGTGTAAACACACGCATTGGGAGCAGTTGGTTTTGGCCCGGCCTGAGAGTTGGGGGTCGAGTCTGGGTTCCCGGGCCTTCTCTCCTTCCCCTCCGTCCTCTGCCTGCAGGTCCGCCATGTGGGCTCGTCAGCCAGCAGAGCAGCCTCATCGCCCGCCTGGAGCGCCTGTGCCCGGGGGGCGCGGGCGGGCAGCAGCAGGTAACCCACGCGGTAGCCCCGCCGCCACTCCCTGTGCGTGTTGCCTGGAAGATGGGCCCCCTGAACCCGAAAAGTTCCAAAACCCAGATTCCTACATTTCCCCCCTACAATCCTTCGGGTCAAAACGCAACTGGTGGCCACTTCAAGTCTTTACTTATCCACGTCATATGAATAGTCTTAGAATCCTTCGAGCAAGCACATTATGTGGATAAAGACCAAAGACCCATGTTATGGAGGTGTTATGTAATGTCACAATACAGACGGTATATTACTGTCCCTAACTCCTGCCATAGTATTCTGAATTCTGGAACGTGTCTGGGCCTGGGTTTTGAATAAGAGATTGTTGCTCTGGGACAGTCCCTACCTTACAGGGTTGTTGAAAGCATTCAGTAAGTTATTACTCATTGTTGCAGGCCCTCGTTATTTTCACTTTAAAGAAAAGGATTTGGAGGCACGGATTGGTTAAGCCGTGCACACTGGAGCGGGACTGTAAGCTCAACTCTGCCTGTCCTTGAAGCTAGAATTGGGCATTTGGGGAGGATCAGTTCCTGCCCCTGCCTGACCTCCTACCCATCTGAATGCTGAGAGATGGAGATGGAGGAGACCAAGGTGGCCTGGGCTGAGGGTTAATGCAATCACATGATTCTCTTGGTCACCCAGGTCCTGCCCCCGCCCCTGGTACCGGTGGTTCCAGTCAGTCTGGTGGGTGGCACCAGTGACAACAGCAGGTTAGACCCAGCCCCAGAGTCCCAGAGAGACCAGACCCTGAGACAGCAGGGGACCTTGGCCTTTCCCTTACCTGCAGGGCACCCTGCAGTCCCCACCAGGCCAGCAGGTAAGATGAGGGCAGGGCTGCTGGGGGGTGTGATGAGCCAGGATTTTAATGGTATATTCCTCTAACGGAGAGAGAACTGAAGGAAATTTTACCCTGGTGACTGAACAAGGGGCTATGGCTCTTATTCTGATAAAAACCAAAATTCTTACTCTGGTATGAAAACAGGGAAGGAGGCACTTTTATTTTAATGAGGGGTCAGGGAATTTAAGACTGCTACTTTGGTGAGAATTTGAGCTGGTTCAGAGGGCCATGTTCAGGACTCTTATTCTGGTGAGGAGACCATTTTACCCAGGATTTAAGAACTCCAGGATCTACATGTGCTGTAGTGAGAGAAGAGTGACTCAGTCTTATTCAGGTAAGGAAATCGGTACTGGAGCACTTATTCTGATGAGAGAATGGAAGAGAGAACACTGCTATTCTGGTGAGGGGAACAGTGCAAATTAGGATTCTTATTTCAATAAGGGGTGGTTGGTCCAGGCTGTACTTACTCCATTATCTCTGTGCCCACAGGCCCATGGCAAGATTGTGCAGAGGCACACCGGGCAGGCCATGGGCAGAGTGGAGTGTATGAGCTGCGACTGGGCCGGCATGTGGTGTCAGCATGGTGTGAGCAACAGCTGGAGGGTGGAGGCTGGACTGTGATCCAGAGGCGGCAAGATGGTTCAGTCAACTTTTTCACTACCTGGCAGCACTACAAGGTGAGCGCAGGTAGGTAGGGGCAGGGCTGGGCAGGGGAGGGGACCTGTTCCTAACTTCCTGACTTTCCTGCCAGGCGGGCTTCGGGCAGCCTGATGGGGAATACTGGTTGGGCCTTGAACCTGTGCATCAGCTGACCAGCCGTGGGGACAATGAGCTCCTGGTGCTCCTGGAGGATTGGGGAGGCCGTGGTGCACGTGCCCACTATGATGGTTTCTCCCTGGAGCCTGAGAGTGACCACTACCGCCTACGGCTTGGCCAGTACCATGGAGATGCGGGCGACTCTCTTTCCTGGCACAATGACAAGCCCTTCAGCACTGTGGATAGGGACCGAGACTCCTATTCTGGTAAGGAGCTCTTACTGGGGTGTGTGTGTGTGTGTGGGAGGGGGGGGTGGAGGGAAGGGGAGGGTGGGGAGTAAGGAGATGGTACTTCTAGTCAAAGAATGGAAGGGATGGGTAACATTTCTCTTTGGTAAGGGTATGCAAGAGAACAGAAACCTAAAATTATTTTCGTTGCTATTTCATAACTGTAATGTTGCTACTGTTATGAATCGTCATATAAATATCTGATATGCAGGATGGTCTTAGGCGACCCCTGTGAAAGGGTCGTTCGACCCCCAAAGGGGTCACGACCCACAGGTTGAGAACCGCTGTTTTAGAAAGAAAGTAGAGATTTTTTTCCCTGGTAAAGAAATGAGAGGTAGAGATCCTCGTTTGCAGAAAGGATAGGAAAAGTGTGACTTGTACTTTGGTAAGGGGATAGGGAAGGAATTAAGGCCATTTCCTTGCACTACTGAGGTACTGGTAGCTTTTATTATGGTGAGAGGACATGGACTCTCTCTCTCCCCTCAGGTAACTGTGCCCTGTACCACCGGGGAGGCTGGTGGTACCACGCCTGTGCCCACTCCAACCTCAATGGTGTGTGGCACCGTGGTGGCCACTACCGCAACCGCTACCAGGACGGTGTCTACTGGGCTGAGTTTCGTGGCGGGGCTTACTCTCTCAAGAAGGCGGCCATGCTGATCCGGCCCCTGAGGCTGTGACCATCTGTCCCCGAGGGGATGTGTGTCAGCAGGAGCCCAAGCTGTCCTGGCCACACCTCCTTTATGGTTCAGTGTGAGCCCCGTCCCACAGACCCTCCCACTGTGGATCTGCTCCCCAGAACTCTGAAAGTAGGACCCAGGAATCCCCCCGCCAACATCTCCAACCCGTGTGGCTCCCCAAGGGCACTCAGATCTCAGTTTGAGCTCATATTTTATAACAACACAAAATATCTACAGACTGTGTCTGGTTTGCATCCACACCTGGCACGGGTCACTCCTGGGGTCCACCCTCCTCCTCCTCTTCCTCCTCCTCCTCCTTCAGGTCCTCCAGGATGAGGTTGTCCAGGTGTTCGAGGAGGCTCCCCTGGCTCAGGCAGGTGCCCACCGTGGAGCCACTGCTGATGTGGAGGTCGCTGGGGTACAGGACTTTGGGCAGGTGGTTCTGCTTCCGGCTCTTGGGGTGTGCGCAGGAGGTCCCAGGCACATGGGGCTCTGGGAAAGGAGGGGTTCTGAGGTTCTGAAGTCACATGAGACTCTGGGGAGGGAAGGGGCTGAGGATACAGACTCAGAGCTACAGGAAATTCAGACGTGAAAGTCACAGGTGTCAGAGCCACAGGAGACCCGGGGACACGGGCATCACCTGAGACTTCAGAAGACAAAACAGGAACCAAGAATACAGAGCCTCATGCGCGAGACCATGGAAGGTGGCTGATGCAGTGGGAGGTGGCACTGGGGGCCGCAGAGACTCGGGGCGCCAGAGAAGACATGGAAGAAGGGGCTGATGCCATGGCAAGTGGCCATGGGGGCTGAGACCTTGGTACTTAAGGCCCTAGAAGTTGATGTCCTAGAAGTAAAAGCCAAGGAGCCCACCCAGAGCTGGGGGAGGCCAGGCCAGGTCCTTACCTCGCCGGTTGAAGCAGTCAGCGGCTGAGCAGGAGTGGGTGTGGGTGCTGCGGTGATCCGTGTCCCGGTCCCAGCGCGGAGGGAGGATCCGTGTCGGATACACCGGAAAGCCACACCCATAACAAGGGGATGGGGACCCCATCTGTGCCCAGCCCCTGTGGGCAGGCAGGGCCATGAGGGTCTGAGGGTGAGGGTGCAGCTGGGCTGCAGTGGGGCCAAGGCAGGGAGGGCAGGGCTGGGGTGGGACAGGGCTGAGGGGCGAGGTGGAGGTCAGCATCCTCACCGGAACTTGTGCCTGCACTTGGGGCAGTGGAACTCAGCCACACCCCACATCTTGTCTTCGGGTACTGGCTCATAGCGCTTTCGGCATTTCCTGCACCGAGACACCTGTGGGTGTGGAGAAGGGTGTGGGCTTACTCTCAGAAGAGAACTCTGGTAGCTTGATATTGGCCAAAGTGGGAATATTTACAGCATGGAAATTGGTAAACACTACAGATCCAGGCTCCATCCCAGGCCTATGCTGCAGGAGTTGGTTCTTAAGCATTTGCCAGAAGCACATCACTGGTCAGGGGGGTTCAGAGGCCAGATTTGGGGGTGTGTTTTCGGAGTCAGCTTTGATTTCTGCGGCAGCTGTCAAACTGTGGAGTCAGAGCTCAGGGGTAAGGGCTGAGCTCCAGTTGGAGGTCAGAAGGCCAGCTCAGGCTGGGGAATTGGGGATGAGCTGTCAGAGGCTGAACGTCTGAAGTCAGAGCTTCAGATGCTGAGGATGGGGACACGACAGTGAAGGAGTCAAGGCCCAGGGTTGGGTTATCACCTCCTTCCGCTGGGGCACACGGCGCCACCAGACATGGTCGCAGGAGGAGCAGGCAAACTGCCGATCCACGGCAGGGATAAGGTCTTCCTGGGCACGTTGGAACATGCGTAGGTTGGCTGCCGTCAGCGGCAGGAGGGAGGTTGCCACTGCCTGTGGAACGGGGTGGTGGGGTGGTGGTGAGCACGAGAGGGTGGTCAGCCCTTCTCCAACAACATAAACATATGTCAGTTCCATACTCCCAACAGATGGGCCCCCTCGGGCCCCTAGGGTGTACCCCTCTATCCCCCATGGGGGTCCTCCCTGCTCCACCTCCCCCATTCCCAGATACTGGACCCACCTGGATGTCTTGGTCCTGCTTCATGTCCTCCGGTGGGTCCTGGGTGGAGATACCAGGGGCAGAGGCTGGGGATTCAGCTCAGACCTCTTTCACCTCGTTTATTGGGGGAGGGTCCCGGCCCCATATAAGAACGGAGTGTCCCTAACTCACAAGGAGGTGATGGAGCAGCAGTCACTAGCTGAGAGCCAGGTGCGTGACCCCTGCTATCCTTACGCAGTTCTGGGAGGTGAGCATACTTGTTATCCTCATTGTTCAGATGGGGACACTGAGACCCAGAGCCAGGAGACAGCCTGCCTGGGATCACCCCGAGAGAGTGCAGTGGCGCAGGCCTGGACCCCGTGCTCCCGTCCTGCTCGCAAATGCCACACATTTGTTGGCACTGGGACAGGCGGCCCGCCCTGAGGCCACACTGCCTTAGGCTAAGTGTTCCAGCGCTGGGCTCAGACAGAAGCAGGTACCACCCCCCTCCCCGGCTCCATTACTTTCAGCTGGGTCCCTAATGAGGGGCATCTCAGAGCTCAGACCCTGACTGGGTGGCTGGGGTTCAAATCCCAGCTGCCACCTGCATGCTTCGTAATCCTGGCCAGTGACTTCATCACTCTGTGTCTCCGTTGCCTTATCCGTAAAAGGACAATAAATAAAGGACCTGTCTCATGGGGCCACTGTGGCAATGAAATGAGTCAACAGGTAAAATTCCTGGAGCCCTGTTGCAAGGGAAGTGCTCAATCAATGCTACTCTTTACTGTTATATACTTAAAAAGAGGTTTTTATTGATTTTAGAGAGAGGAAGGGAGAGGAAGAGAGAGAAACATTAATGTGTGAGAGAGAAACATCAATCGGTTGCCTCGTATGCACCCTGACTGGGGACGGAACCTGGGCATGTGCCCTGACGGGGAACTGAACTGGAGACCTTTTGGTGCACAGGGCAACGCCCAGTCAACTGAGCCACACCAGCCAGGGCTCTTTGCTATTATGTTTTATCATACTCTATAGGTATAAATGCAAGAGTATAATACATGTTTTATTATACTCTTTAACAGCTCTATGCTGGGCTTTTCAGGCAGGTAAAATCCACAGTGCATCAGCTACCAAAGCCACCACAGGGCAAAGTGGTCATGATGTTCCTGTGCCTCAAAGCCTTTCATTCATTCACTCACTCACTCATTCATTCATTCAACACATGAGCTCCTCTGCCCTCCTTTCTCGCCCCATCTCCTGCTCATCCCAGCCTGTTTGCATTCCTTCGCTCAGCCATTCCCTCTTCCAGGAGGGCCCTTTCTGACCCCTCCATTCCCAGGGATCACTAGCCTCCAGCCTTGAAGAGTTGGCAACACCCTCTCCAGGAAGCTCTCCCTGACCTCTTGCCTCCTCTATGACGACATTCTTCCTGGCTCCCGTCACTGCCCAGTTCCATGTCTCCCCCCCATTTAATAGCATCAGCATGTAATGAACATCTTCTGTCTGCAGGCTCCCTGCAACTGAGGAGTGAGTACATGTGGCTAGACCATGAGCTGTGACGTGGCAGTGCCCCGAGGGGTTCGCCATGGATGGGCCGGGTTCCCCCTGCTCTCCCTCCCCTTACCCTGTCCTTTGAGGAGCGGGAGGCCGTTTACCTGGGCATCCAGGTCGTGACTCAGTTCCTGCCCATCTTTCTGCTTTACTCCTGGTGGGGAGAGTAAATGTACGTGAAGAACCCTTGAAAGACCTTGTGGGAGTTTCAGGTCCCCAGATCCTCCCCGAGAGGATCTCCAGGCCTCTCCCTGCCTTCCTCAGACCAGGCCCCCACCCCCGCGGGGAACCCCACCAGGCTGGGGACCCCAGCCTGCCGCCCGCTCACCGTACACGATGGAGCGGCCCACTCCGGTGTGGTCGCTGCCAAATTTCCTCATCAGAGTCCCCGCCTTCCTGGAGGAGACCTTCCCATGAAACTTCTCCCGGAGGCGCCGGACGCTCTGCTCCAGCTGGGGTGGGGACAGGGGGGCTCCGATGGGGGGAGGAGAGCCACTGCCCTCCCCCCATTTCTAGACACTCTTCTCCCCGCCTGAACTTGACCCTTAGCTTTGGCCTCCGAACCTCCCATCTCCATCCTCCGTGGCATTTCCTGGAAAAAGCCAAAGTCCCCACTGGATACTGGGGGAGGGTGCGGACTGGGGCAAGCTTCCCAGGCTCGGAGGGAGGCCGGCCAGGTAGCAC
>NW_006292342.1:224090-238457 GCF_000327345.1 Myotis davidii | reverse complement strand
CCTCAGCTCCTCGCCCTCTCCCCTTCCCCCGGGATCAGGCGCTAATGAGGACCTGGACCCCCACGTCTTTCTTGAGTCTCTGGCCAGGTCCCCTCTGAACCTCAGTGTACTCCTCTGTAAAATGGGGATGAAAATAGTGACTACATCCTACGTGTGTGTGTGTGTGTGTGTGTGTGTGTGCGCGCGCGCGTGTGTATATTTGCCAGGATTTGAGACCCCGGGTGGAATCCTCGCAAGCAAACTAGTAGGCGAACTAGCACCGGGCTGCCGCCGCTGCGGGTTCCCAGGGACAGGCCTTGGGGCATGGGGGAGGTGCTGGTGAAAAGCACCTGGTCCCAGCAGGCGGCCGAACCCGGCGGTCAGCGGCTGCAGGGATTTGCATTGTAAATCTAAAGGTTGAGACTCCCTGGGTCCAAGCTGATTCTTACCCGCTCAGCACAGGGGGCTGGAGGGGCCCTTAGGAGGGGCTCTGGCCCAGCTTATAGGCGGCAGGGATGGCTTCTTGGAGGAGGGGGCGGCTTGAGCTTTGAGGTTTTAGCTAGGTGAGGAAGAGTGGGGAGAAGGAAGCAGCCGGTGCCAAGACGCCGGAATCAAGAGAGAGTCCGGTGCATTAGGCCAGGCTTCTCAACCTCCTCACTAGTGACATTTTGGGCTGGAGAGTTATTTGTGCTGGAGCCTGCTCTGTGCACTGTGGGATGTTGACCTGCATCCCTGGCCTCCACCCTTAGATGCCAGAGGCACCCCTCCCTCCCCCAGTGGTTGACAACTGAAAATGTCTCCCGACAATGCCAGGTGTCCTGGGTAGGGGGTGGGGGACGGGGGCGGGGGTCAGGGGGCGGAGGGCAATTGCATTAGGATAAATGATTCTAAATTTGTTTTCCAATTGTGCACCCCATCAGTAAAAATGTTGAAGCTTCACCCCCAGCTGGATATTTACTTACAAATAATATACAAGTACAGTTACGCCAATAAATTCTGTAGATTATTTTATAATACTATGTTTATTACATAAAGATATTCTTTAGCAAACAAATATGAGATTAAAAATAGCTACTCTGTCCTAGCCGGTTTGGCTCAGCGGATAGGATAGAGTGTCAGCCTGCAGACTGAAGGGTCCCGGGTTCAATTCCGGTCAAGGGCATATGCCCGGGTTTTGGGCTCCATCCCTGGTGTGGGGTGTGCAGGAGGCAGTCAACAATTCTCATCATTGATGTTTCTCTCTCTTCCTCTGTGAAATCAATAAAAACATATTTTTAAAAATAGCTACGCTAACGTTTTCTGCTTGATCCCCAAAGCTTTGTGGCTGTGGAGACTATTAGTGATTGTAAACAGTTCAGGATTCTGTGTGGCTGATGGTGGAATTTTAAGGCAGGGATGGGGGCCTGTAGGTTGTACAGAGGACCTGGGATTTTTAACCAGAGGGAAGTGGGGAGACATGCAGGGGCTTTCTTATTATTGTTGCCAATTGCTACTTAACCAATGGAGGGGGAGGTCACAGCTAGTTAGGGTGGACACCCACTGGGCAGGAAACAGGTGGGAGACTGATCTAACTATGACAAGAATCAGGAATGTTAGATTCTCATAATAATGGCCACCACATGGAGTGCTTACTCTGTGCCAGGCACTGTTTCAGGTACTGTGGACAGAGCATGGGACAAAAGAAAGAGCTGGCCTTCTAGCGAGGTAGACAGACGTAGGGAGATGGAGAAAGGGGGTCAGGGAAGGTGGTGGGAAGTACTATCTGAGGGAAGACCTGAAGGAGGTGTGTGTGGGTGGGAGTTCCAGACAGAGCCAATAGTAAGTGCAAAGGCCCTGGGGCAGAAGCATGGGGCTATTGTTAGCGGTTGTAGTCGTAGTCGTTGTCTACTCTACTGCTGCCTAACGAATCTCCCCAAGCGTTATTTCATAGTTTTCGTGGGTTAAGAATCCAGGAGCATCTTTCCCAAGCTTTTCTGGCTCAGGGTCTCTCTCAGGGTTGCAATCAAGGTGTCGGTGGGGGCTGCAGTCATCTGAAGGGCTGGGGTCAGTCATCTGAAGGATCTGCTCCCTAGATGGCTCATCACATGGTTGGCAGGTGAATGCTGATTGTTGGTGGAATGCCTTAATTTCTCCCTTCTGGAGGTGTTTGGGGATACACCCATTTTGGCAGTGGGCCTCCCCAGAGCAAGCGATCCAAGAGAAGGAAAACCAGGTGAAAGTTGTATCTTTTTAAATTTTCTTTTCTTTTCTTTCTTAAAATAATATTTTTTATTGATTTCAGAGAGAAAGGGAGAGGGAGAGAGAGAAACATCAATGATGAGAGAGAATCATTGATTGGCTGTCCCTTGCACACCCCCTACTGGGGATGGAGCCCACCACCATGTACCCTTGACTGGAATCGAACCCTGGACCCTTCAGACTGCAGGCTGGCACTTTAGCCACTGAGCAAACCGGCTAGGGCAAAAGTAGTGTCTTTTTATGACCTAGCCTGGGAAGTTACATGGTTTCACCTCTGAACTCTAAAATTGAGTCACTAGATCCAGCCTATGCCCTCTCTCTCCTCCCACCCTCCCCTCTCCTGCTGGAGCACTCAGTGATTGCATCAGAAAACAAGGCCGGTAAGGGAGCAGCCCATACCCAGGCACAGACTTGGGGGAGGAGCCAGGGAGCTGATCTGGAAGGACAAACAGAATAGCATTGTAATAAACACGAAATCAAACATTCCCAGCGATCACATGGGGGCGCTGCCTACCCACCAATAATTCTGTTTGAGATTTGGGGCCATCTTGGCCTGGCCAGATGTGGCTTGTTTGTGCAGTGGTGTGAGCATTTTGACATTTTATCCTTTGTCTTTATAAAAAGGTGTGGAAAGGGAGGAAATGGATAGGCTGATAACAGTGATAAGAAGTGTCGCCTCTGACACTTTAGTATAATTGAGTCACAGATGCAGCTTATTTGATTCATGCATTCATTAATTTTTTTTTGTTTTAAAATATATTTTTATTGATTTCAGAGAGGAAGGGAGAGGGAGAGAGAGCTAGAAACATCAATAATGAGAGAGAAGCATTGATTGGCTGCCTCCTGCATGCCTCCTCCTGGGGATCAAGCCCACAACCTGGGCACATGCCCTTAACCGGAATCAAACCCGGGACCCTTCAGTCTGCAGGCCGATTTTCTATCCACTGAGCCAAACCAGCTAGGGCTACTCATTAATTTGACAGAATGTATCAAGTGCTTCTGACGGGGAGGGCTTGGTGCTGGGCACCATTTCTGCCCTTCCAGAGTCATGGTCTTAATGGGAAAGAGAAACATAAAGCAGATAATATTGCAAGCAGTTATTTAATCATATTTATGGTATATTCCCCCCTTCCCAAATGGAGAGATCCACGAGAAAGGATAAC
Source organism: Myotis davidii (assembly GCF_000327345.1). Classification (NCBI taxonomy): domain Eukaryota; kingdom Metazoa; phylum Chordata; class Mammalia; order Chiroptera; family Vespertilionidae; genus Myotis; species Myotis davidii. The sequence continues at coordinate 235,077 of NW_006292342.1, read as the reverse complement.
ACATGGGAACCTGACCTGAGGAGGGTGGTCAGGGAGGGCTTCATTGGGGAGGTGCTTCTTGATTTGAATCCTAGAACTTTCTGAAACACTGTGCCAAGTGTTTTAAACTATGTACCTCCTCTGATCCTCATAGTAACACTATGAAGCTGGTCATCCTATAAAATAAAAGCCTAATATGCTAAGTGTCCCACCATTCATTGGACCATTCAACCAGTTGCTATGATGTGCACTGACCACCAGGGGGCAGACACTCCAACTGGTAGGTTAGCTTGCTGCTGGGGTCTGGCCGATCAGGACTGGGTGAGATGGACTGGACACGCCCTGGAGCCCTCCATGGTCCCTCCCTGGCCCCAATTGTGCACAGGTGGGGTCCCTCGGCCTGGCCTGCACCCTCTCACAATACAGGACCCCTCGGGGGATGTCAGAGAGCTGGTTTCAGCCCAATCCCCGCAGGCCAGGCTGAGGGACCCCACCGGGCCTCTAGTATTATTACAAATGGAAAAACAGTGGGGTTTTTTCCCCCTTCTAATTGCAATAATCTGCTCAAGGGGTGAATAGGAGTTACCTAAGCGAAGGCGTTCATGGCAGAGGGAGCAGCATGTGCAAAGGTCCGGAGGTGGGAAGGGATTTGGTTCATTGCAGGAAGCTAAAGGTCAGTGTGATTAAGGAGAAAGGAGAAGGGGGGGAGGTAAAGTTTGTGCCAACAGCAGCAAATCTTGACCCGAAAGCAACTCTTCAGCTGAACCCTTAGAGGCCTAAGCTGGTGACCATTTGTTTAATTATGGAGGAAGTGGACACAACTGGAGCATGTGTGTGCTATTTGCAATCTCGTCAGTCTCCCCCTCAGTTTGACCAAATGAAGACCTTGGGAACGGCCAGAAATGGGGGTGTGGGAAATGGAAAAGCTCCAAAGTGTTGGAGGGGGTGTCCCTTGGCAGAACCTTTTTTAAAAATAATTTTTATTTCTTGAAGTATTACAAAGAGTATTACATATGTCTCCTCCCCCCCCCTTGAGATTCCCCTGGCCACCCCTACCCCCTAGTGTCTTGTGTCCATTGGTTATTCTTATATGCATGCATACAAGTCCTTCGGTTCATCTCTTAACGCCCTCCCCCCCCAAACCCTCCCCAGGCTTCCCGCTGTAGTTTGACAGTCTGTTCAATGCTGCTCTGCCTCTGTATCTACGCCTGTTCATCAGTCTATACTGGTCCCCATTATCTGTCCCAACCTCACTGGAGCCGTCCCAACCTCACCGGGGCCGTTTCGTCCTCACCAGGGCTGTCTTGACCTCACGGGGGCCGTCCCGACTGCACTGGGGCCATCCCTACCTCGCCAGGGCTATCCCTACCTCACTGGGGCCATTTCAACATCTACAGGTAATTTGATATAATTCTACCAAAATAGCAACTCTCTTCAACTAAACATTTATTTAGTACCTAACTTTAAGTCAAGTACTAAAATATAAAAATACATTCCATGCCTAACAATTCAATTAAAAATTTAAAAAACAGAAACAATGATACAATTTATATAATCTTAACTGTCTTCTGCTCCTTCCTATAATCCCCCCCTGAGGATACCCATTTTTTAATCTCTATGACCTTTCTCTTCTCCCACTCTGTGGATCACCTCTGCCAAGTGTCGTTAATGACTTTCTAATTCTTGTTATAAGCTTCATTGTATAATGCAAAGGGTCCAGATGTAATAGTTGTCCATTGGTTCTAAGGTAACTCCTTATACCTTTTAATATAAATAGTTCATGATCATAGAATATTGGAATAAAGCTAGGTGGAGCTTAGCTGGAGTTAAATAATCCAGTTTAATATCCCGACCTCACCGGGCCCGTCCCAACCTCCCCGGGCCCGTCTCAACCTCCCCGGGGCCATTCCGACTTCACCGGGGCCGTTTCGGCCTCACCGGGGCCGTCCCAGCCTCACCAGGGTCGTCCCAGCCTCACCGGGGCGTTTCAACCTCACCAGGGCTGTCCCAAACTCACGGGGGCCATCTTGACCTTTCCAGGGGCATCCCGACCTCATCGGGGCCGTCCTGGCCTCACTTGGGCCATTTCAACCTAACTGGGGCCGTTTCAACCTCACGGGGGCCGTCCCGGCCTCACTGGAGCCGTCTCGACCTCACGGACCTCACCGGGGCCATTCCAGCCCCGGATGCTTGGCAGAACCTTTGGCGAGGCAACTTGGAGAAACCTATGAAGGCATTGCACATGTGGAACCAACCCTTTCTTCCACTTTCTGTATTCCGATGCTTTGACAGCTGGGGCCTTGCCAACCTTGGGGGCACTATCCCTTCCTGGGCACCATAAACCACCTGTGGGCATTTCTGCATGTGGGTCTCCACACCACCTGTCCTTTCCACATTGCATAGTTCTCTAACAATTGAGTTATTTTCAGCAACAAACTTCCATCACTTTGGTAATTAGAACCAAAATATGCACAGTATGGTAAATCCAATTATCATTATTATTATTTTAATCCAATTATTTTTAAACAACATGTATGAAACCCTGGAAATAGAACTTTTTTTGTTATTGTTTTTTGTGTTTTTAAAATATAACTTTTAAATTTTATTTTAGAGAGAAGAAGTGGGAGAGAGATTGAGAGAGAGAGACATCCATATGAGGGAAAAACATCGATTGGTTGCCTCCACATGGGCCCTGATCAGGGATCCAACCTGAAACCTGGCTATGTTCCCTGATTGAGAGTTGAATCCGCCACCTTGTGGTGTACAAGATGACGATCCAAACGAGCCACACTGGCCGGAGCATGGAAATGTATCGTTGACAATGACACTTAACTGGTAGGAAGTAATCTGGGATTTCATAATGTGCGTAGTACTCAGTAAATAGAATGCCCTTTACAGCACAGGGATCTGTTGTTCGAGTTTTGCGAAACCGGATTCCAACACATTTCCAGGAATGCATTATGTGCACAAGTTGGGTAACTCGTCTGGGGCTCTGCTCAGATGGATTCGGTGAGTGGAGAAGTCACAGCAGCAAAAACCCCGCGTGTATCCAGGGTTCGCTGGGTGCCAGGCTGACTGGGGTGTCCTCTGGGCTTGAGCCTAACAAGCCATCTTTCTCAGGTGCCACTGTCCCTTTTACGGACGAGGAGCCTGAGTTTCAGAGCGATGAAGCAGTCCGTGCAGGGCACCAGCTCAGAAGTGGCGTGGCCCCCTGGCTGCAATGCCCCTTCAAGCTGAACCTGAAGATGAGAAATATGGAGGTCAAGGGTGCACTTGGAACCAGGCAGCTGAGGTTGGGTCCATGGCGGCTCTCTGAGCAGGTGCCTGACCCTTCCGGGCCTCAGTGTTGCCGTCTGAGATGGGAATAGAGTTGCTGTGAGGGTGCCGGGAGCTGGTATGGATAAACCCTGTGGGCCTGTGCTGCCCGACAGGGGCGCCATTGGCATCTGGGCCCTTGAATGTGGCAGGTCTTAATCCAGATGTGCTGCTAGTGTCAAATACACACTGGATTTAGGAGACGTCAAACAACCCATCAGGGACCTGTGCTTGCTTCTTGTTGTTGTTAATCCTCACCTGAGGATGTTTCCCATTGCTTTTCAGAGAGAGTGGAAGGGAAGGAGGTGTGGGGGGAGAGAGAGAGAGAGAGAGAGACTGATGTAAGAGAGACACATCGACTGGTTGCCTCCTGCATGCACCCTGACCTGCAATACAGGTACGTGCCCTTGACTGGGAATCGAACCCATGATGCTGGTGAATGAGCTAATGCTCTAACCACTGAGCACACCAGCCAGGGCCCACAGCTAAACTTTGATCCTGTATTCCAGAGAGCTCGCGGAAAGGTGCTGGGAAGGCGAATGAGGTGCCCACACCAACCCCTTAGCTCTGAGGGCTGGGATAGCCAGGTCATTTTCATCTCTTCATATATATATATATATATTTAATATATTTTATTGAGTTTTTACAGAGAGGGAGGGAGAGAGATAGTTAGAAACATCGATGAGAGAGAAACATCGATCAGCTGCCTCCTGCACACTCCCCACTGGGGAAGTGCCCGCAACCCAGGTACATGCTCTTGACCGGAATCGAACCCAGGACCTTTCAGTCCGCAGGCCGACACTCTATCCACTGAGCCAAACCAGTTTTGGCTCATCTCTTTATATTTTAATTTTGCAATTTCAAATTCATGGATAGCTCCCTCCCCATAAAACAAAACAACAGGATCCTTTGCCTTTTCCTCCCTGAGTGCAAAAGTTAAACATTACGAAATGTCTGGTTTAGAAAGGGGAACTGTGTATACACAGGAAAAGAAAGCATTAAGTTATGGTTTTGCCTGTGACCATGGGGCCCAGGGGACACAGGATGTGGGAGAAAATAGTGGACAGCTCTGGTTCCTGAGGAAGAGAAAGGTGGGGCACATTCTCTTTCCTATATGTCTCCCTTTGGGGGAATTCTTTTGCTAGAATTTCTTCATGTATTCTTAAATAATAATGATAATAAATTAATAATAATAATAATAATAGAAGAGGGTATCTCATTGACCTTGCCCCTGGGGTAACACCTATTAATTTTTTGTTGTTGTTGTTAATCCTCACCTGAAGATATTTTTCCATTGATTTTTAGAGAGAGTGGAAGGGAGGGGGGAAGACAGAGAGAGAGAAACATTGATGTGAGAGAGACACATCCACTAGTTGCCTCCCACATGTGCCCCGACCAGGGCCAGGGATTGAGCCTGCAACCGAAGTAGGTGCCCTTCACCGGAATCCAACCTGGGACCCTTCAGTCTGTAGGCCGATGCTCTATCCACTGAGCCAAACTGGCCAGGGCTAATCCCCATTAAATTTAATTTATACTCATCCCGATTTTTCTTTAAACTACTTATTTTTCTATCTGATTTCATGATAATGCTGTTCAAAGAACAGCAATAGCTTTAAAATATGTCTAGGTGTCTGAGCAGGCAGGTTTGGGATCAGAAGAGGATCCTTGTTGCTGGGCGCTCCATTTCAGGGCCTCTGCCTTGTCATTTACAAAATGGGAGGAACAGCAGCCCCCACCTCACGGAGTTGCTGGGAGAAGAAAAGACGTTAGTGTGTGTGAAGTGCTTAGACCAGAGCCTGCACTTATGTACTCAATACATGTTTGTGTTGACCCCTTGGCTGGTTTGGCTCAGTGGATGGAGCATTGGCCTGTGGACTGAAGGGTCGCAGGTTCAATTCCGGTCAAGGGCACATACCTCAGTTTTGGCCCCCAGCCCCTGTCTGGTGTGTGCAGGAGGCAAACAATTGATGTGTCTCTTTCGCATCAATGTTTCTCTCTCTACTTTTGATGCCACTGCTTAAAATGTATTTTCCGTATGAATCTGCACGGTGACAGCTGAAGTGTGAGGAGCTTTGTGTGGAAGGTGACGGCGACAATTTACTCATCTCAAGATGAAGAGTATCTCCATGGCAATGGAAAACGCATAATGCTTCAAGGATGAAATCAATAAAAATATATATATTTTAAAAAAGTTTGTGTTGAGTTTTGTTTTAAGGCATGGGGGAGGGGGATTCAGATCGAGTTCAACATGCCTCTCTGCCACTTATGACCCCGAGTCCACAGATGGGTTTTGTTTGCTCATCCGTAAAATGGGATCATAGCACTTGTGCCTACTGTAGGGCTGGAGGAGAGAACGAGACACACAGGAGATACCCACTCTGCCTTCAAGTTCCCAGGAGCATCAACAAAGAGATCACAGTGCCCCCTGGGACGTCCTGGTGGGGTGGAGGGCCGCCTGGGCAGCATGCAGAGGAGGTGGTGTGTGAGTGCGAGAACCTCCGGGCCTGGCCTTGGGGTGGGAGAAGGAGGAAAAGCAGGACTTTCCACTTCTCCCTCCGCGGGATGCAGGTCTTCTGTATTCAGTAAATGCTGAGTGCCAGACATTCCTGTGACATAAAATGTCCCAGAGCTGAGAGGCCAGAGAAAGAGGCCACCAACTCCATCTTCACATCGAGAGTGTATCACCATGTGGGGCTCCCTGGGGGGCGGCAACGTGACATGGAGCGCCTCCGTGCCATGTGGCGGGTCCTAGAGGGCTATTAGGACAGGGCAGGGTGGATGTGGGCCTGGGGCGTGAGCTGCCCCAGAAAAGGGGAAAACATACGGAGAAAATGCCTTACATACTTGGCCGGGGCAGGGCCAGGGCCTGTTCCTGGGACCAGCATGTCTGGGGCAGAGGGGAGGGGTCAGACACGATCTCTAAGGGATTTATGGGGAACAGTCTCTGTGCTGGACCTGGCCTGAGGGTTGGCAGTGGCCACGTCATGGGACAGTCTTCCTCCACAATTACTCTGGTGGAGCGGGAAACAGACCAGGAGCTGCCATTCCAATGGAGGAGAGAGTAGTGGTGAGACGTACTGAGCGGCGGTGGGGCAATGCAGTCAGTGTGGGAACGTGGACAGCAGACAGGGAAACTGTGGTTCGCATTCTTTTTCTTCCTTTTTTTTTTTTTTGTTAATCTTCACCTGAATATATATTTTTTTATTGATTTTTAGAAAGTGTGGAAAGGAGGGAAGGAGGGAGGGAGAGAGAGAAACATCGATGTGAGAGAGATGCATGGATTGGTTGTCTCCTGAAGGTGCCCTGATCAGGGCTGGGAATCCAACCTGCAACCCAGGTACATGCCCTTGACCAGGGTTTGGCTCAGTGGATAGAGCATTGGCCTGTGGACTGAAGTGTCCCGGGTTCGATTCCGGTCAAGGGCATGTACCTTGGTTGAGGGCTCCATCCCCAGTAGGGGGCGTGCAGGAGGCAGCTGATCCATGTTTCTCTCTCATCGACGTTTCTGTCTATCCCTCTCCCTTCTTCTCTGTAAAAAATCAATAAAAATATATTAAAAACAAAAACTGTGTAAACAAACAAACCGGAAACACCGTCCCAGGCTGGTTATCATTCTTAAGACATCTCCTTTTGGAGAAGGAAAGTGCATGCCAACGTGACCAGACCCTGGAGACCTGGGGTAAAACCGTCTGGGAGTAAATCCTCCCTCTTTACCTAGTCACCATGGGCCGGCCACTGGGTGATGGTGCGGCTTCGCCAAGCTTGAGCGGGGCAGAGAGACCAGGCCTGCGACGAGAGCGAAGACTGATGCAGGCTCATTGAGAGATCTCAACCTCACAGGAATGCTGGCCGGGACCAGGTGGCGGCGGCTGTGTTTCCCAGAGATGGCCACTGTGTTCATCATCCACTGCTGCGTCACAACTTATCTCCAAAGGCGGCAGCTGAAAACAACAAACCGTCATTTCCTCGTGGTTCCCGTGGGCCAGGAATCTGGGCACAGCTTACTTAGCAAAGTGCCTCAGCGTTAAGGTTTCTCACCGGTGGCAGCCGTGGTGGCAGCTAGGACTGCTGTCATCTCAAGGTTCGAGGGATATGGTTGAATGTAGGTCCACCATTTTATTATTTATTTTCTGCGTATCTCCTTTGCGTTCTTCTTCTCTCTCTTTTTTTTTTCTTGCATGCTTTTGGATTATTTGAATATTTTTAGAATGAATTTAGCTATTGAGTTTTTATTATCTTTAATGGTAGCTCTAGTGACCACAATATACATACTGTAGTTTGCATGGTCTACTTAGAATTAATATTTTTACCACTTCAAGTGGAATGTAGAACCACTATTTAGTTCCCTCCCTCCTGTGTGTGTGTGTTATATTTTCATTGATTTCAGAGAGGAAAGGAGAGGGTGAGATAGAAACATCAATGATGGGATTCATTGATCGACTGCCTCTTGCACACCCCCTACTGGGGATCGTGTCTGAAACCCAAGCATGTGCCCTGACTGGGAATCGAACTGTGATCTCCTGCTTTATAGGTTGACATGAAGTATGGTAGCAATCATCTCAGGTAGAAACTATAGTTTAACTTTAACTCTGCTATTTGGTTTCTGTACTTATTTGCTTGCTAAAATAATAGAAAAGTTATTTTGATTTTCTGAATTATATAAATTATCCCATTCGATTGATAACCTTTGATTGTAATGTGAATATCCCATTGGTTGTGGTCATACTGGTTATCAAAGCACATTCTTCTGTACCTGGGAAGGACAGCACAATTATCCCGAGGTCAGAGGGCTCCAGATAACGTATCTCTGTTGACTCAGTGGTCCCAAGGCCCGAGGGCTCTAGATAATGTGTTTCTGTCAACTCAGTGATCCCGGGACCCAAAACTATAATTTAGATAACATGCTTAAGTCTGTAAACTGCTTTTTGCAAACCAGGCTCCTCATTCCAAACCCTGGGATGTAATCAATACCTTTGTGATCTTTGCCTATGTAAGTCTGGAGTTGGGGCTGGGGAGGGCACTATGCGATCAGGTGCAGGGTGAGGACCAAATTCATTCATAGTCCCGGATTTGCGATAAATGTGACTCTTTAATTCGATTTCTTGAGGCGCCCTTGTGTGATTCGCGGGGTACATTATAACGGTTGCTTAACCACCGAGCCATGCCGGCAGGTGTAAATGTTTATTGAACACTCACAACAACTCTCCAGCCGTCCCCTCAGGTCTTGTGCCATCAACTCCATTTCCACCCATCAACCAGCTGGGCCTTCTACCTCAGGCCTGGAAAGTTCCTCTGCTGCTTCAAAAGCCTTCAGTGGCACCCACTGCCCTTGGTAATGACCAAGCCCTATAGCCTGGCATTCAAAGTCCTTTAGGAAGTCAGCCTCCTCAGTCCCATCTTTCTCTTCCTCCCTCTCACCTTCAGCCCCTCCTCATACACCAAGTTCAAGCCATTCTGGAAGTCTCGCAGTCCCTCCAGCATTCCTGGGGTGTCCCTGGGCCAGATGGGCTGCTGCCTTGGCTTGGCAGGTTCCCCACTCCCACCCAAGTCCACAAGATGAAACTCATTCATCCTCCTTTGCCCCTTGTCTTGGCTCCCCAGTTGCTGGGGTTACCCATCAAGCTTCCCTCAGGATCAGGTGCAGGGTGAGGACCAAATTCATTCATTCATTCATTCATTCATTCACAACAATTTCTTGAGCACCTAGTGTATACCAGCCCCTGATGTAGGAACAGAATACCGCAGGGAGCAAGACAGATACATCCCTGGTCTTAAGGAGCGGACCTTGTTGGGCAGGGGTAACACTCCTTTAATAAGCAAACCAATGGATATCATATACAATATATTTATAAGTGTTATTGAGGGAATAGAGCAGAGTAAGGGAAGAGAGTGTGATGAGAGGGGGTCTGTTTTAGATATGTTATTGAAGCAAGTAGCTTTGAGGAGGTGACATTTAAATACCTCCTCCGAATAAGGGAAGGGTGCAGGTCACGCAGCTATCTGGAGAAAGGGTGTACCCGTAGAGGGGACAGCAAGTGCAAAGGTCCTGAGGTGGGAGTCAACTTGGGTGTTGAAAAGACACAAGGGAGGCCAGTGTGATTGGGATGGAGTAGGAGAGAGGAGGAGGCAGGTGCAAGCAATGCCAGGGCGGGCTCTGCAGGGCTCTCGCTGAACGTTGAAACAGGAGCAGTTGTCTGGAGCTTGAGTATGATGTTCCATGCTCGTTATCCGGGGTTAAGCCCAATGGCCTGGGCCTGCCTGGAGACAACCCGACAGCAGCGGACGCCCCAGGGTCTCAGGACTTGCAGCCATGGGTGCTCATGTACTCTGAAAATCCCTCCAGTTGGCCCAGCAATTCCTTCTTTTTCACATCCCCATCCGCTGGCCAATGCATGAGGAATGTCTCCTTGCCCAGGACATAGTTGTAACTGTGGGTAAGGGAGAGCAAAGAAGGTGAGGAGAGCCGGGTACCCCCAGAGGCATGGACACTTCCCTTCCTTGTCCCTCTGCCCTGCTTGGCAGCCCCCCAGAGCCTCGGCCTATAGTGTCCACGCCACAGGGCCATCTGGGGATGGAAAAAGGCTCCCCTTCCTCTGACTCTTTACCACCCCCCGTTGGGAAACCGATCTACATCTCCTTCTACAACGTCTGTGTGAGTGGTGTTCCCTGCACCTCCATTCGGTGTGGCTCTCAAACCCAAGACTCTACTGACAAATGCAACAGAGATTTTGACACCAGGGACTGGGCTGCAGTAGGGGAGGGGGCCCGGGCTGAGTCCCCAGGGCACAGGAGGCCCCCACGTACTCAGATTTGACTCTCCACAGGTCTGACGTCCGGCCCATGATGAGGTATGACTCTTGTTCCTGCAGCTCCAGCGAGTCATGGCAGGAGGCATGGGTGACGAATTTCTTCATGTCCAGGGGCATGGCAGCAGCGTCCGTGCCTGGAGGAGAGGAAACCCAGTGTATGCCCAATGAGCACGCACAGGCCTGGCCCTCCCCCCGCGCAGGGACCCACCCATGGCTTCTGCCACCTGGGACGTACCACTCTTGATGATGGCTTGGAGCTGCATGTTGTAGTAGATGTAGGGGTTGGAGGCAGAGGCCTCCACAGCCTCCAGCCTGGCCTTGAACACTGGGGAAGGCGGGACAGGAGGGCTTGGGTTGGTGTCCGGCCTGCAGGTGGGCCTCCTGCCTCCTGCCATTCCCACAACTCACCAAAGTCCATGCCTGCCTCACAGGCCGCCAGCTGGAGCTCCTCCTGCCTCATCCAGCTGCTGTCCTTCTTCTGGGACGGGCACAGTTCTGGAGGGGGAGGGGCAGCTGCTCTGGCGCGCTGGGGGAGGGGCTTCCTTCCACCAGACCCCCATCAGGCCCCAGGTCCCTGCGCCTGGCCTTCCTCCAACCTCGGTGGGACTTTGTGTGCCAATCTGCCTCTGGGTCTCCTTTTCTCTCTCCGTGTCTCTGTCTTCCTATCGTGCCTACACTCATCAGCCGGGCGGCACTCAGGAGGTGACCAAGGGCTTCTGGACCCCCAGCCTGGCAGCCTTGGCCCTCCGTCCCCATGACCTCACCCTCAGCACAGCGGCAGACATCTTTGTAGCAGATCTTCCGCAGGTCAGATCGCTCCGTGGGCAGGTTGTAGAAGGAGCTGCACCTCCGGGCTGCGAGACCGGCGCGTGCCCGTTTGGCTT
>NW_006292342.1:220667-224036 GCF_000327345.1 Myotis davidii | reverse complement strand
CCCGCCCCTGCCCAGCCACCCTCAATAAGCCCCGCCCCTTTGAAGACCCCGCCCCCTTGCCCACCCCATTCCCAGCAGGTCACGCCCAGGTCTTTCTAGGCTCCGCCCAAACTTTCCCAGGACACCCACCACCCGGACCATCCATAAAGGCCACGCTCCCTGACGCCACACCCTTTAAATTCCTTCCGGCACCCTTCTTGTCCCCTCCCCTGCCTCCCATGCCCAGGCCCCTCTCAGCCACGCCCTACTTCCTTGCCCGGCTCCTCTACCCTCCCCCTTGGCCCTGCCCTTCACAGGCCTCTCCCCCTGCGACACCCTTCCATCCCCAGCCCCCTGCTCACAGGGCTCATAGTAGTCGTAGACCGTGACCTGGGCGGCCTGCAGAAACTCCACGGGCAGCATCCTGTGGACCCGGAAGCCCAGCACTGTGTCTTCCTGGTGGGAGAGCTGGGGAGGGGAGTCCTGTCTGAGCCGACCAGGGCCAGTGACCACAGGCCTTGCCCATCACCACTGACCACACACGTGGCCTTGACTACTGGGCGCTGACTTCAGATGGCACGGTTCTCTGGCAACACCACTCAGGAGAACCTTGCTGACCGTGGTCTCTGCCCACCAGGCTGCCCACAACCTGTGGCGGACACCGGCCTTCCTCACCTTCTCCAGGTAGAGGACCACGGTGCTGTCGCTGGATTTCGTCTTGGTCTCGTACTGGAACGCATACATCTCCACCTCGCTCGTGAGCTGGGGCACAGGGTGAGGGCTGCAGGCTCGCTGAGACCCCTGAGGCCCGCAGCCCTAGGAGCTCCAGTCAATGTGAAGTAATTCTAAGCACTTCCAGTCTTTGTCCAACCAACCCCAGTGTTGGGGAAACTGAGGCACAATCAGGGTAGCACTTGGCTAAGGCCAGGCAGGGAGGCAACCAGAAGTGACCGAGGGTCACTGATGAGGGATTAGATTCTGCCCTGTGCTAACGCGGAGTATGGGATGCTGACAGGGCACCCATCCGGCTCAGCAGAGGGCGTGTGGGACCTACATTACCTGTTTGAGGTCATCATGGTTGGGGTAGAAGCCAGTGAGCAGGGAAACCTCCATGATGGTCATTGTGGCCTCTCGATCACCCAGGTACCTGGGAATTTTACAGCTCCAGTCTCTCTTCCTTCTGCCCCTTCCCCCATACTCCCCCACCATCATCTCTCACATGGACCAGAGCAGTAGCCTCCTCCTGGATTTCCCCATCACTCCGCTGCCCCCCAAAGCATACAGCGTTCACAACAAGAATCTGATATGTCACTTCCTTGCTTAACCACCTCTACCAACTGCCTTGTCTCGCCCTCCACTTCACCTCTTCCATCTCAGCCCTCATTTGATTGCTCTGAAGTGTCAGTCTCGCTCTTTCCTCTAGACCTTTGCATATGTTCTCTCTGCCTGGGATCCTCACTTCTCCCTCTTTGCCCTGAAGCACCTTTTTTTTTTTTTTTTTAAAAAAGGGTATATATTTTATTGATTTTTTACAGAGAGGAAGGGAGAGGGATAGAGAGTTAGGAACATTGATCAGCTGCCTCTTGGACACCCCCCTACTGGGGATGTGCCCGCAACCAAGGTACATGCCCTTGACTGGAATCGAACCCAGGACCCTTGAGTCCACAGGCCAACACTCTATCCACTGAGCCAAACCAGTTAGGGCCTGAAGCACCCTTTCATCTTTGCAATCTTGGCTGATGCATCACTCCCTCTAGTAGGCTTTTTCCAGTCCACACATCAGAGCATTCTCTAAGTTGCCCTGTTGTCGCTTCTTGGACCTTTCCTTTGCCACATTTAATCACAGTTGTCACTTTACATTGATTCTGGGCGATTATTTTGTTACTAGGAGCCCAAAGCACAAAATTCGTGCAAAAGTAGGCCTTTCTTCCCCCAGCTGCCAGCACCAGCTTCCTTCTGGCACCCAGGACCAGGGCTTCCCTTGCAGCCCTGGCTTTGTCTGGAAGGATGTCCAAAAAGATATAGCCCCTAACCCCGCTGCCTGCCAGCCTGCTTGCCCCCAACTGCCCCTTCCCACCAGCCTGATCACCCACAAATGCCCCCACTGATGGCTTGCTCGCCAACTGGCCCCCCCTGCCGGCCTGCTCACCCCCAACTGCCCACCCCTACTGGGTAATACAGCCTCTGAAGCTAGCTTTCTGGGTTCAAACCCCAGCTCTTCTGTGTGACTTAGGGCAAGTTGCTTAACCTCTCTGTGCCTGATTGCCCCCAATTGCCCCCCGCCCCCACTGGCCTGCTTGCCCCCAACTGCCCTCCCATCCTGACCTGATCGCCCCTAACTGCCTCTGCCTTGGCCCCACCACGATGTCTTTGTCCGGAAGGACGTCCAGAAGGTCTCTGGAAGGTCTCCTGGTCTAATTAGCATATTACTCTTTTATTAGTATAGATTGTCTGTCTCCCCTGATAAGCTGTGAGCCCCACCAGGCAGGGAGGGACTGCCTTGCTCACATCTGTGCACCTAGATCCCAGAATAGAGCCTGATACTCAGTAGGCACTCAATAAATGTTTTTCTCTGGGGCAGGCCTGAGAGAGGGCATTTGGGAGACCGAGCAGGACTGGATTGGGGGCTGGAATGTCTAGAGACGATGAAGGATAACGATGAGGAAAAGCTGTGGAGCTTGGAGACAGCTCTGGGAATGTGGGGGCTGTTCATTATGGTAGGCCCGCCCCCACCCCATCCCAGGACATAGCAGGATGGGAGCTGAGTGGCAGACAAGCATGGAGGGCAGGGTCGGAGGCAGAATGGGGAATGGGCAGGGGAGGGCAGGATGGGAGGTAGGATGAGGGGGCAGGCACGAGAGGCAGGCTTAGTTGGTTCCCACCCTCCACTCAGCACACAGGGAGAGCTGCTAAGGAGTTTGGATACCAGGAAGTGAGGCCTTCTCCCCCCCAATCCAAGACCCTGGGGCCCTGACCTTGTTTCCATCCGAAGTTGAAAGGTCTCTTTCCCACTTTTTTTTTCTGTAGAGAGAAGGCAGAAGTTCAGAGGCTGGGTAATACAGCCTCTGGAGCTAGCTTTCTGGGTTTAAATCCTGGCTCTTCTGTGTGACTTAGGGCAAGTTGCTCAACCTCCCTGTGCTTTAGTTTCCTAATCTGATTATAATATTCCCAACTCACTAGGGTTGTTGTAAGGATTACATGAGTTAATACAAGTAAAGCACTTAACACAGCATCTGATCAGCATTTTATAACCATCTATTGCTATTATTATTATTATTATTATTACTAGAGGCCTGATGCACAAAAATTTGTGCACTCGGTGTGTGTGGGGGGGTCCCTCAGCCTGGCCTGTGCCCTCTTGCAGTCTGGGACCCCTCGGGGGATGTCCAT
>NW_006292342.1:208694-220371 GCF_000327345.1 Myotis davidii | reverse complement strand
CCAGCCTGGGTGAGGGGCTGATGGCTGTTTGCAGGCTGGCCACAGCCCCCAGCCACCCAAGCTCCCAGTGGAGGCTGGCTGGAAGCAGGTATCTGGGAGTTATTTGTCTTCTATAATTGAAACTTTGTTGCCTTGAGCTGAGGCCACAGCTGGCCAGGGCAGCGGGGAAGCTTGGCTTCCTCCATCGCCAGGGCAACCAAGCCTCCTGCTTGCTCCAGCTCTGTGGCTGCTGGCCGCCATCTTGGTTGGATTAATTTGCATATAGTCGCTCTGATTGGCTTGTGGGCATGTCTTGGGTGCTTAGCGGAGATGCGGTCAATTTGCATGTTTCTCTTTTATTAGATTTTAAAAAGAAATGCCCCCTCCCCTCCCCACAAAAAAAAGGAAAAATGAAAAAAGAATGGGGCCCAAACCAAAGCCTTGGTCACTTTTAGTCCCTAAACGTCCTGGGCCTGGTGAGACTTGTTCTTCCTACTCCTACAAGTGAGCTCCCAATGGCAGTGTCCTCTCTCCTCGGTCCCCCAAACTGGAGACTTCAGCATCCCACCATTTTTGACCATATTCACACACTCCCCCAGCCCATCCCCCATCATCTCTTGTTGGACCAGTGCAGTCCCCTCTTACTAGTCTCCCAGCTCCCACCTTTGCCTTCTACAGTCTGTTCCCACCACAGTCACCAGAGGGAGCCTACACAAACCCGTGCTAAGTCACATCCCTCCTCTGCTCAGAAGTCCCCATGGCTCTCATTGCACTCTGTCCAAACACTGACATCTTCACTGTGGCCCACAAGTCATCTGCCCCGTCATCTCTCCAACTTTTTCTCCTAAAACTCCACCCATGGCTTCTCTGCAGCCACACTGATCTCCTAGCTGTTCCTCAAACCAGGTGAATTCCTTCTTGCCTCGGGGGCCTTTGCAGCTGCTGTTCTGCCTGCTGTAATGTTTCCCCTCACATCCTTCCTGGCTCACTCTCAAGCTTCTTTCCTGTCTCAGCTCAAGCGCCACTCCCTCAGAGGGTTTCTCCTGGATCTCCTCCAAGTCTGTGTCTTTTTTTCCTGCTTTATTTTGTATGGTACTGTCAACTGCTATTATGTTATATGGTTATTTTTCATAATGCAGATTCATTTATGTTATCAATAAATAACAGTAAGAGAATAATATGTTTTTATTGTTGCATCATTGTTTGTCTCTCTCTACTACAAGAGAAGAGGGGATATTTTTGCCTATGTTCCCAGGGCCGGGAAACAGGGCGTGGCTCATAGTAAATCCTCAATAAATACTTGTTGCATGGCTAATAAAGCAATAAGTGTGTTTATTGAACCATAGCTAAAATAAAAAGTAGAAAAGAAGGCTCGGGTATTCTCGGGTCCAGGCTTACCTTCCAGGGCTCTATGAAGAGTAGCATTCAGGTGGTATAGGTTGCAAGTGTCCTCCCAGGACTCTGGGGACCTGTGGTACATGGTCAAGACCTGCCAGGGCGGGGGGGGGGGGGTCAGAACCCATCCACACACATTCCCTTTCCTCCTCTGGCCAGCCCTTGCCTGCCCAGGGGTCTGCCCCTGTGGAGAATTCACAGCCACATCCGCCCTCCTCAATCCCCGAGTGCAGTGGTCAGAACACCTTATGGAGTCTAGACCAGCTCGGTGTAATAGAATCTTCTGATCTTCTGCAAGACGGCCTCAGTCTCTATCTGTCCTGTCCATATGGTGGCCACTAGCCACGTGTGGATACTGAGCATGTGAAATGCGGCTAGTGTGACTGAGGAACTGAATTTTAAATTGTATTTAATTTTAATGAATTAAAATGAACTGAAGTTCAAGGAGAAATGGGACCTGCCCAAAGTCACACAATGGCGGGGATTCCATCATGACTCCATTGGCAGAAACAGGCTTCCTTAAATTTGGTGCACCAGGGGCTGTCCTCTTGGGCTCAGGGCATGGGACCAGAAGTTGTCATGAAGCTGCTGACTCAGATACTGGGGAAGGGTGGAGTTAGCCTCTGGGGATTGGGAATCACCTTGGGCAGAGAATCTTCCCTCCATGGGGCAAGGAAGGAGATACCCCTTCAGGGACTCAGCATGGGAGGGGCAGAGGGCCCAATGACCTCCGACCTCTACCTTCTTTGATTCTTGACTCAGCAAGTGAAAAACCTCTCTGATCCTCTATTTCCCCACCCGCTGCATGGAGTCCATCCTTAGCTTGGCTCATAACAAATAATAGTGCCCTGAACAGTAGCTAAATTTTTTTTTTTGCTGATTTTGATCTTGTCTTGGGGTCTAGACCTGCCCCTATTCCCACCAACTAGGGGGACCCTGGGCTCCCACTAAGAATCTTGAGGATGAAACCCCGACCTACCGATAGGGTGCCTCTCCCGCTGCCACTGGCTGTGATCTCTAGGTCATCTTCGGAAGAAAACTGGAGGAAAGGGGGAGGAGGATTTGAGGGCAGAGGAAGCAGCAAAACATGGCTCCAATGTAGGAGGGTGGGTGGGGAGGAGAGATGGTTTTTTTTTAAAAATATATTTTATTGATTTTTCACAGAGAGGAAGGGAGAGAGATAGAGAGTTAGAAACATCGATGAGAGAGAAACATCGATCAGCTGCCTCATGCACACCCCCCACTGGGGATGTGCCCGCAACCCAGGCACATGCCCTTGACCGGAATCGAACCTGGGACCCCTCAGTCCGCAGGCCGACGCTCTATCCACTGAACCAAACCGGTTTCGGCGAGGAGAGATGGTTTTACTTTGCCTTCTTGGTAGAGCACTCGTGGTGTCTGCTTTGTCACAGAGCACCTGCAACTGCCAGCTCAGGCTGTGTCCACTCTGTCCACTTTGCAATGTCTCCAAAATTCTCTGTGTGTGAAGCCCCCAAAAGACCCTTCTACCTGGCATCTCTGCATCTATTCTTATTTCCTTCAGGAGGCAGAGCAAACTTTTACACATTCACACCCGATCCCATCTCCCCTCATTGCTGTTCTTGGAAAACTCCTGCCACATGGCCTTTGCACCTCCTGTCTCCTCTGCCTCAATAGCCGCAAGGCTCACTCCTGTATTTCCTTAAGGTCTTTGCTCAAATGTCATCTTCTTGGTGAGACCTTCCCTACCCATCCTACCTAAAATTTCAACTCCTTGATGTTTTCATTCCCCTTCCTGCTTAATTTTCCCCTATAGACCTTGTGACCACTCAACACACTATATTCTACTTATTTACATCTCTTAAATTTTTTTTTGCTAATCCTCCCCGAGGATATTTTTTCCATTGATTTTTAGAGAGAGTGGGAGGGAAGGAAGGGGAAGGGAGAGAGAGAGAGAGAGAGAGAGAGAGAGAGAGAGAGAGAGAGAGAGAAACATCGATGTGAGAGAGACACACTGATTGGTTGCTGCCTGAACACGCCCTGACTGGGCCAGGGATTGAACTTGCAACCCAGATATGTGCCTTTGACTTGGAATCGAACCCATGACCCTTTGGTATGTAGGTGGACGCTCTAACCACTGAGCAACACCACCAGGGCTATTCACATCTCTTTATTGCCTGCCTTGTTCACCAAAATATAAAATTCTATTTTTTTCTCTTGTTCACGGCCATATTCCTAGTACCTAGAACAATGACGGGCACACAGGAGTCCTCAATAAAGATGTATCAAATGATTGAAGGTAAACATCACCTCCTCCATGGAGTAAGGTCATGGAGATCACCTTACTCCCCACACCAAGTTATTCTCTCCTTTACACATTTATTTCTTTCCCTTGTTTCAGGAAAGCTTAAAATAGAATATATTTACTGTCTTTCTTTCTACAGTGTAAGTTCCATGAGAGCAGGGGCCACAGATCTTTTCTAATATATCCCCCATGCTTGGCACGCAGTAGGTGCTCAGAAAATGTTTGTAGAATAAATGAACCAATGCATTGACAGTATAACCAGGGTGTGAGAGAATACTGGGGGATGAGGTTGGCAGGAACATGGCTCTTGGCCTCATACCCAATGTCACCTCTGCGTGGACTTCTTGTCTGCCACCGAGTGCCTTACCTTTGCCGACCGCCTCTGGTAAGCGTTGTTCTGATCGATGAGCCACTCCACGTTCAGGGATCTCTTGGGGGCTCTGATCTGGACGCGGAGATCCTGGACACCCTCGAAGGGGACAGCTTGGCTGAAGCGGGTGAGGGCCTCGATGGCCACCACCGTGGTCTGGATGTTGGGATGGGGGCCTCAGATCAGCACCACAGACAGCGCCCCGGGAGACGAGTCAGCACCACGGACAGCTTCCGATGGGCCGTGCTTGGTGGCATTCTCCCCCCACCCCTTCCCGCCCAGCCCCCACCCTGGGCAGGCCCGGGTTACCTGGGTGGATTTGAAGCCGCCGCCCAGCTCCCGCTTCTCCAGCAGCCACTTGGCGATGGCATGCGTCTCATTGTGCAGACCCAGCTCCAGCTTCTGCATCAGCGCATAGGCCGTGGCCTCGATGGTGTACAGGGAGTTCCAGTCCTTGTCTTTTACCGGCCAGTAGTTTTTGTCTAGGTCAGGAGATGCATGCCCACCTTGTTACCCAGACCTGGGCCCACTTACCTAAACCTGTCCTCTCCTGTGTTATCTGGCCCAGTTGTTCTCATCTGCTACTTCGCTGAGCACTTACTTTAAGTGAAACTCGTTGAGGAGGCACACGGACATCATGCTTTCAGAATCACACTAAGGGACAGACTCTAACTCTTTAGAGACGGGGAAACTGAGTTACAAAGAAGCCTCTCCAGGTCCCTGCAGCCCCACTGAGAGGGAGTTCTCCTAACGCCACTCCTCTTGACTTGGGGGATGCAGAGGACGGAATAAGGATGAGATAGGGCAGGCCATTGGAGGCAGACCCCTTCCAATGCCCCACATTTAATGACCTTCCTATCCTTGACCTTGCCAAGCTCTTTCCCACTTGGGGGCACTTGCACCTGCCCTTGGCTTGCTTTGGAATGCCCTTGGTCTTTCACAGAGGTGGGCCTTCTCATCCTTTGTTTAACCTGAGAGGGTCCCCTTTTCACAGAGGCCACCCTAGCCGCCCCCCCCCCAATCCATGCTTCTCTCCCCTCCCACTTCATAAGTTCCATCCCAGCACTTATCTCAATTTGTAATTTCCCATTCATTTGTTTGTCTTCTGCCTGACTCCCCAGGGATGGTGGGGACTTTGAGGGCGGTGACCATAGAAGTCTTGTCCACCCTGATTTCTCAGGGCCTGAGGCCAGGTGTTGGCACACCATAGGTGTTCAGTAGATACTATATGATGAGTCATACATGGCTGGGCACAATCTCCCTCCTCCACCCCCATGGCTGGTTAACACAGTTGCAGAAGAAGTGACCCCACACACTCACTGCGGCTGGCAAAGCTGTCCAGGCGGTCGTTGGCTCGGGGGCTCTTGGTGAGGGCCAGAGCATAGGAGACTATGGCGACGGAAAAGGTTTTCTGAATGTCAGGGAGGCGTCGCTCCAGGAAGGCCCTGGCTTTCTCCATGCTGGCAACCAAATCCTAGAGAGTCAGAGAGAGGAGGCTGGAGGGAGGTGATCAGAGGAAAGGGGTCTGGGAGTGAGAAGAGAGGGATGCACTGAGAGGAACATGAGGGTGGGGGGATCCTTGGGTGCAGGGGATAGGGCACCCTGCACCTCCCGCCCGCCTCTCTGGGTCCTACCGGTATCTCAGAGCTGCACAACTCCTTCCCCTCATCCAGGGCGATCAGAACAAGGGCTGTGAGGCATACGTCTGCCTCAGAGCCTCGGTAGCCACCCTGTGGATGCAGAACACACCCATGGCCCCTTTAACATCTTGGAGACACCTTCCCCCACCTCTCCTGCCTGACCTTACAAAGCTCCCAGGTGCTCAACCCTGGGCCGAATGATGCTGAAAGCAGGAGGGAGAGAGAGAGAGAGAGCGAGAGAGAGAGAGAGAGAGAGAGAGAGAGACTTGAGTTTTGTTTATGTGGCATCTGCCTTACTATCAAGAGCTAGCAGCCACAGAGAGTGCTGTGCCAAGCTCGCTACATTACCTCATAGCATTCTTGCAGCAGCTCCATTTACTGATAAGGAAACGGAGGGTCAGTTTAGAAAGCAGGATGCTCGGCTTGTGAGTGGGAGCCTCTGTGTCATGTGTTATGAGAGTGATGAGTGAGCGAAGGGCACAGAGTACACGGCGGATTTAAAAGTGGGTGATATTGAGCCCTGGGTGGTTTTTCTCAGTGGTTAGAGCATCATGAACTGAAGGGTTGCAGGTTCGATTCCTGGTCAAGGTTTGAACCCTAGTCCTGGTCAGGGTGGGTGTGGGAGGCACCAGCTGGCGTGTCTCTTGCACATCTATCTCTCTCTCTCTCTCTCTCTCTCTCTCTCTCTCTCTCTCTTTCTCTCTCTCTCGTCTATTTGGGTGAAAGGCAGGTCAGGCCCCTGGATTTCCTTACACAGATGCCAACAAGAACAAAGACATCACCTGGGGAGAGGCCACACTGATGGAGTGATCGGAAGTACATCCCTGAAGCAAACATGATCTTCGCTGTCACTAAGGAGAGTGCAGAAGGGCAGACTTGAGAGCGTATCTCAAAAAAGCTACTAACGAGTCATGGTTGGCCACTGCCTTGTTTATCACAGATGCCTCGTGACTTCTTCATGTACCGGATTTAAACTGGTCTCAGACACCAGATCAGCTCATGCATGGCTGGCAGAGCATTTCCTTTGGGGCCAGCCAAATCTCTCTGATTTCAATGAGATTGGCTTGTGGTTGAATGAATATGATCAGCCTGGCCTGTGTGGCTCAGTAGTTGAGCGTCAACCCATGAACCAGGAGGTCATGGCTTGATTCCCACAGCCAGGGCACATGCCCCGGTTGTGGGCTCGATCCCCAGTCGGGGGCATGCAGGAGGCCGCTGATCAATGATTCTCATCATTGATGTTTTTATCTCCTTCTCCCTCACCCTTCCTCTCTGAAATCAATAAAAACATTACAAAATTTAAATGGACATTGTCAGCTCTTTGTTGTTGTTGTTAATCCTCACCTGAGGATATTTTTTCCCATTGATTTTTAGAGAGGGCAAGGGAGGGGGAGAGACAGAGAGAGAGAAACAACAACAACATCGATGTGAGAGAGACACATTAATTGGTTGCCTCCCACATGAGCCCCAATCAGGGAATGAGTCCACAGGCCGACACTCTGTCCACTGACCCAAACTGGCTAGGGCGGCTTTTTGAACTTTGATGGTAATTTCAGTTCAACAAGTGTCATCACTGTCCTCCCCTTCTGAAAACGTGACTGGACTCAGTTCATAGAGGGCCATCTCTAAACCTGCCGGAGGTTGGTTTTATATTTTCATTTACATAATGGGTTATATTAATACCAGAGGCCTGGTGGGTGATATTCATGCACGGGTAGGGTCGCTAGGCCTGGCAGGCGGTCAGGGCCGATCGGGGCCTTCCAGCTGCTGGCCAGGGCCTTCCTTTGTTCGGTGCCCAGTGCCGGTCTGAACGCTTGGCACTGTCAGCAGGTGCAAGTGGCTGCTGGCCCCAATCACCCCTGAGGGCTTCTCCCCCTCCCCCTACTCCTGAGGGAGGACCAGGCTAGCCCCAATCACTCTGTGCTGTCAGCACGTGGGAGCAGCGGCAGCAGGAGCAGGGCTGCTGGCAGACAGGGGACTGGAGGCCACAGCGGGAGGGCCCAGGTGGGGGTGCAGAGGATGGGCTGAGACCCGCCTCTGTGCCCACCTCAGCCTCTCAGCCCACAGTTCCTTTCAAGGTGCATGAATTCATGCACTGGGCCCCTAGTGAATGAATAATGTGTGTAGATGCAATGATAGAGACAGGCACAAGGCGGCATTCAGGGGAGACTTCCTGGAGGAGGTGATGTCTGAATTAAATCTAATAAGAAAACATGATTTGGCTGGGTGAAAAGAAAAGAGGGCAGCATAGGCAGAGACACGGAGGTGAATTGGAGGGACCCATGAGCCTGGGGTGTGAGGGGAGAGGCTGGCGAAGAAACACACAAGAGCTATAGTAGAGATAGTGTTGAAGGCAAATTGAGCCACAGAAGGTGTTTGAGCAGGAGAGACCCCCAGTCTGTGTGAAAGCTGTTTCTGGAGGCTCCTGTGGAGGAAACCTGGTAGGGACGGGTGTGTTGGCTGGGGCCAGGGAGGACTCAGGCCCAGTGGGAGGAGGGCCAGGATGGACGACTGCTGGAAGTGAGGGTGAGGGAGAGCTGGGGTCCCAGATGGACCCCGGCTTTCCTCACATTGTAAACAAGCTCAGGGTGGTCCAGAGCAAGGGGTGGGCCTCGGCTGCTTGTCTTTCTCATTCTACCTGAGCCCAGGGCAGGGCCTGAAAGTCTCCCAGCACCGGGCAGAGCCCTGGGCTTGTTTGACCAACTCAGACAGGCGGGTGGGGGCGTGGGCACCTGCATGGACGCCATGATTATGGGGCCCTCCTCCAAGAACTTCCCATCCTCGGCCTGCCTCTGGGTGATGATCCACTTGGCAATGTCACAGAGAGAGCGCAGGTCAATCATATGCAAGGTCATGGTGGAGTAGGCCAGGGCATAAACTCGGAACACGTAGCTCGTGAGCCTGTGGGAGGGCGAGGGGGGAAGCGATCACGGGGAAGGGCAGCCAAGGGGTTCTAGACAGGGGCATCCACACTGGGCAGGAATCCACGCCATGGACCTCACTGCTTCACACTGAGCCTCGTCGTGTGCAAGGCTGCCTGCCCAGGACCCACAGCATGGATGCTCCCGGGGTCATCAAGCCCCAGGCTGGCCCCTTGAGCTCCCCCCTCACCCCACCCCACCCCGCATTGTCCTTACCAGGTGCTTCCCGGCTTTCCCTTGTGGATGTGGTAGGTGCCGTCTGCGCTCCGGTGGGTCAGCATCCGGGTATATCCTGGGGAAACAGGTGGAGGAGGCCTTGGCAGGAGAGCCAGAGAGTTGATGTTGGGGGGGTGGCCGGGATCATCTGGAGGAGCAGGGTGTGGGTGTGACTTGGGGATGCATTCCAGGTACAACCTGGAGGAGGGACGTATACACGTATGAAGTGGGGCTGCAGAGTCCGGACGGCAATGCAGGTCGCAGCCAGGCGTGACCCCCAGAGCAGTGTGCACGTGTCCAGGAGAAACCTGGGAGACCACCCATCTGGGAGGGGTGAGGCTGGCAGCTGCTGATCAGGGGGATCATGGAAGGTGAAACCCAGGGAAGGTGGTATCCTGCGGGGTCACTACCTGGGCATTTTCTTTTCTTAAAAAATATATTTGTATTGGTTTCAGAGATGAAGGGAGAGGGAGAGAGAGAGAGAGAAAGAAACATCAATGCTGAGAGAGAATCCTTGATCAGCTGCCTTCTGCACAACCCCTACTGGGGACCGAGCCTGAAACCCTGGCATGTGCCCTGACTGGGAATTGAACCATGACCTCCTGGTTCATAGGTTGATACTCAACCACTAAGCCACACCGGCAGGGCATTTTCTTGGGGTTTCTTCTTTGGCTGCAAACTAGAGGTTTCAGTGAGTGTGTGTAGACTCAAGGAGGCCACTCTTGGGTGTAGGCTCGTGGGGATACCTCTCAGGTACATTCTGAACCCGGCTGTTTGCATTACATTTGAAGGTTACCTGAGGGTTTGCTGCCTGAGTGTAACATGGGGTGACAGTGCCTGGTATCCCCTGGGGATTGCTGATGAGAGAGCCTGAATGGAGAGTTGGGGTCTGAGAGTGACTGGGAAGAGGGGGTCGATGTCCAAATTACCTGGAGGGTTCCGGGTGGACTTAGAGGCATTCATCTCTGGTTGTTACCTGGAAGTTTGGGGGTCACCTCGGGAAATGTCAGCATTCAGGTGTAACTGGGATTGTTCTGGAATTTTCTGCTTCAGGGTTCCCTGGAGTTGACCCAGGGCCTGGCACTGACTGGGTGTAACCTGGGACAGTGTCTGAATAGCACAATCTTGGGGAGTTGCTGCTTTGGGGATGAACTAGAGGTCTGTTGTTAGATTGTAACCTGAGAAGGGGGTCCCGGTGAAGGAATAACTGGGGGTCACTGTTGGAGGTTACCTGGGACTTCAGAGTTCAAGGGCAATCTAGGGGTCACCTTGAAATGACTCTTTAGGTCACTGTTAGGGGTCACCCGGGGCTTGGTATCAGGTTGTCATCTGGGAGAGGAGTCAGAGTTTGGGTGCTATTGTCTGGGAGGGTCCCATGGGACCTCCCTCAAACCTGGGGGTACCCTAGTCACCCTCCCAAAGAGCCCCAGAAACCCTCATCAAGGTCACAGGAGGGCCTCACCGCTGACAATGTTCTTCATCACTTGGTCCCTGTGCTCCACCCCGACCTTGCCCCACTGGCCCGTGGCGTCCAGATAGCGGGTCAGGATGATGACCGGCGTCAGGCCGCTCAGCGTCTGCTCGGGGCAGCCGGTCGGGACCCTCAGCAGCTCGTGCGTTTCTCTGGAGGTCAGGCTGCCCAGGATGGTCTCGCCGAGGATGTCCCCTGCCAGGTGGGCAGGGTCGTCTTGGGAATGGCCTAAGCTTTCTGATCAGTCCACATGGGCACTCCCAGCCCCTCCTGCTGCGGTGCCCAGGCGGCCCTGCAGGAGCCAGCTCCCTCCTCCCCCGCCTCCTCCCACCTACCCTGCCCCCACCCCAGGAGCCAGCTGTGCCCTAAGCACCTTGGACGCTGACAAACACCTCTGCCTCTGTATTGGGCATCTTGTTCAAAAGGTCTCTTCTTGGCACCAGCTCCACCTGGGGCCGACCTGAGTGGACACAACCTTCTGTGACAAGCAGGCTCTGGGGCCAGGGAGGTCAGAAGGCACGGAGCCCCCCTGGCCTGAGCACTTCATTGAACCCCTCCCTCGACCCTGGCATGTCCCCAGGATCCCACATGCCCTTTGCAGACCCCACAAACCTTGGGGGTTCAGGACGAAGCTATGAGATATTTTTTCTATCTTGCCCCCTGCCTGTGGGGAGGCAAGGAGGAAGCAAGTTAAAAGCCATAGCAAAAGTAACAGTCGCAATGACAGTAAGAGGAAGCTTTGCTCAGCTGGTGAGAACGCAGACTCTGGAGTCCTAATACCTGGGTTCAAATCCCAGCTCTTCTACTTAGCTGTGTGACCTCGGGCAAATTACTTAACCTCTCTGTGCCTGTTTTCTCATGCATAAAAGGGAGATGATAGTCCCTACCTCCTAGGGTTGTTCTGAGGGTCCAATGAGTTAATATTCTTTTTGTTTTATTTTTATGGGAGAGGGAGAGAGAGAAACATCAATGAGGATCATTGATTGGCTGCCTCTCGCTTGCCCCCTACTGGGGATCAAGCCTGCAACCCAGGCATGTGCCCTGACCAGGAATCAAACCATGACCTCCTGGTTCATAGGTCGATGCTCAACCACTGGGCCACACCGACCGGGCAATGAGTTAATATTGTTTTTTTTTTGTTGTTAACAAAGAGTCTTTTATTCAAACCCGGGTCTGGCTCCCCTACCCTCCTTACTGACACAGCAGCAGGTGGCAGAAAGAGACTTAGCCCGGTGTGAAGAGGAGTTTTCTTTCTTTTTTTTAAAAAAAATATATTTTATTGATTTTTTACAGAGAGGAAGGGAGAGAGAAACATCGATAGGAGAGAAACATCAATCAGCTGCCTCTCACACACCTCCCACTGGGGATGTGCCCGCAACCAAGGCACATGCCCTTGACCGG
>NW_006292342.1:206060-207770 GCF_000327345.1 Myotis davidii | reverse complement strand
GGCTTCACCTTGACCTGGCGGCTCAGGAAGTTGTACAGCACGGCTTGGATCTGGACTTGCTCGTTCCGGACCACGGAGAAGGGCAGCTTCAGATCCACAAAGAACGGTTTCCGGACCGTCATCTCGAAAGGCTCCGAGACGCAGAGACCTGGGACCAGGAGGTGGAGTGGAGCTCAAGCAGAAGCTGCGGCCCCGGGGCCGGACACCCAGCGCTCTCTCAGCATCGGGCCTGCGGGGTCACCTTGTCCGGGCTTGAGGCTGATGGCCACAAGCTGCCACGTGGTCATGGAATCGGGCAGGTTCACCGGGAAGGTGTGGGAGACGCTCCTCCTGGCAGAGGCAAGGCAGGGACGTCGCTGAGTGGGTGCTGCCTGACAGGCCCTCTGTCCGGGGGGGACCATCACTATGGAGGGCTGAGTGGGTCACCCCGGAGAGGCGTCATCACGAGAGGGTCCTCCTTTTGGGGGAACGCCCCCACCAGGGAAGGAGACTGCCCACGACCGGAATCGAACCTGGGACCTTTCAGTCCACAGACAGACCCTCTATCCACTGAGCCAAACCGGTTTCGGCAAGTTAATATTCTTAAAGTGCTATATTGTAAGGCCTCATCATGTGTTTGTTAAGACAATAAAGTATTATTGATGGGTCATGCACAGTCGTATGTAATTCTCACAGCCTCTAGTTGTGCATGGCTGTGATGATCACCCCCATTCTGTCAATGAGAAAATGGGGGCTCAGAGAAGTTAAGTGCGTCGCCTGAGTGAGGTCACACAGAAGAGTCAAGATTTGAACCCAGGTCTGACTCCAAAGTTGTGAAGTGGGGGCTCTGTGATTCTCAGCTCGCTCCCATCCGGGAGGCCTGTTTGTTGGTCCTGGGCCCACCTGTCCCTCCCATGACCACACAGGGGAGGTGCCACTGTCAGCATGGCCCGGGCGGACCCATTACCTGGACCAGGAGCGTCTTCCTCACATGGTCCCGGACCCCGGAGCCTATGACCTTGACCTCCACTTCCGCTTTGCCCATCTCAAGCGGGAGAAGCACAAAAGGCACCACCTTGGTGGAGGTGGGGGGCAGGACCACCACCTGGCGGGATGGGGCTCCTGGCCTTGATGCGCTGCACAGCGGCTCCTTGTGGGGGAACTCCACGCGGACCTGGGGCGGGTGGGCAGTGGCGGGGTCCTGATGCATGGGTGGCCCAGGACCCTGGAGTCACACCCCGCTCCTGCCCCCGGCCCGAGAGTCCTGAGTAGGTAACAGCACGGCATAGGGGTTGATAGCAAAGACTCTGTCTGGGTTCAAACCCCTCCTGCCACGTCTGTGCTGGGCGATCTCAGAAAGCCCTTTGACCTCTCTGTGCCTCAGTTTCCTCATCTCTACAGCGCCATAATGGCACCCATCTGTTGGGGTTGTCGAGAGGTTTCAATAAGAAAATATCTTCGCCTGGCTGGTGTGGCTCAGTGGTTGGGCATTGAACTATGAACCAGGAGGTCACGGTTCGATTCCCGGTCCGGGCATATGCTTGGGTTGGGGGCTGGATCCCCAGTGGCAGCCGATCAATGATTCTCTCTCATCATTGATGTTTCTCTCTTGCGCCCTTCCTCTCTGAAATCCACAGAAATATGTTTCAAAAAAAGAAAGGAAATATCTTAGAAGTCTTCCAAAAGGTTGCCACTTGGCTGGCCCTTTCGGATAATGACTCACTCCCTCCC
>NW_006292342.1:197477-205765 GCF_000327345.1 Myotis davidii | reverse complement strand
GGCCAGGTAGGCATGGCACTGTGGTCAGCTGTCCTGTCCTTGGGGCATTTGGGGGAACCACTGGGACCCGCGTTCCCATCCAGGGAGGGTGCTGTCATGGGGCCATGCTGAGAACTCAGTGGCACCACTGGGGGCCTTGGCCATGATGGACGTCTACTCGTGGATGGATGGGCCGCAGAGAGGGGGGGGCAGCCCCTGGGGAAAGGGGTCGTGTTCCTACCGCGATTCACTTTTTGGCAGAGTAAACGTCCTCCAGAGCCAACTTTCAGGGAACAAAGTCCGCACAGGCTGGTCGTCCAGGAAGATGTCCTCGAAGTCCTCGTCATCCTCGTCCGCTGCAGGGAGCAGACGTGGGCTGGGATCGCCTTCGCCTCTCTCCCTGGGTCAGTCGGCCCAGCAGCTCTGAGGCACGGTCCTCCCAGGCAAGGTTCCCGTGGCCCCCGTGGCTCCAGGCCCTTTGGTGGAGGCCCCCTCCCTGTGCCTCCTGCTGTGTCCTCCTCACATGTCCCCAGAAGCAGCTCCTCCTGCAGGGCCTGCTGAGTCAGGGCCGCAGACAGACGGCAGCAGCTCAGGAACGCAGCGACACAGGCCGGCTCAGGGCGGACATGCCGGGTCCTCTCCTCGCACGACAGCCCCACGGGGTTCTCCCGGAGCCCAGCCTCACAGCACTTGCGCTCCAGCTCTGTGTTGAACTTGTTCACTGCCGGCAGGTTAAGAGGGACGAGGAGGGGCTGAGCAGGGCCTGAGGACACTGGGAGCGAGCCGCCTCAGGGCATGCATACTTGGCCTTGCTTAGCAGGATCCCCGCAGGCAGATGCGGGTCCTGGCACTTTGCCTGTATCTTCCCCCTGAAAGCTCACATTGAACCCATATGGGGGGCTCTGATCGGGAAGCTGAGTGGCAGGGGGGTCAGTTCCCTGGCCGAGGGCCACACACCTCCCAGTGGCAGGGCTGGGACTAGACTCCAGGCGGCTGCTCTTCCCCTCCCCGCCCCGCCTCCTCCGTGTCCTCCTTTTTGACAAGATTGGTATCGCCATGTTTATGTCTAAAAGGTTCCACTCCGGCTCCCAATTTTCGTGATGTATTTGTAAAAAACATAAACCTCGCCATAATTATAGCAATTTAAAAATCTTGTTGTCCACCTTACAACACGGCTAGAAGATCCATAGTGAAACCGTATAACGGATCAGTGCCATAAATAAAACAGCAGTTCATATTACAAACTCTCTCCAGAAGGTTAGCATGATTTTTGATATGGAAATTATAGGGTTTTACCTTGGTTTTTATTACACTTTACTTATTTTCTTTGCAGTTAGTTCCACCAACTCCTAGCATGGCTCAAAGAGACTGAAAAATCGAATGCTCATAGAACACATGCTTCTGACACCAGCCAGTGGTGCCTCCCACCGTCCTTGAACGCCGGGCCCAGAGCTAAACGTTACCCATTGGCACTCAGCACCGATTTCTCCATTTGTCTACATTCCCTCCTCCATCTGACCTCGGAAAGCTAGGTTTCCCAGACTCTCTTGCTGCTGGAGTTCTGGATGGAATTAGATTCGGCCCCCGAGATGCTCTTGTGATAGAGGAACAGAGAGCGTTTCCCCTGCAGCAGCGTAGCTAAGGAGTGGGCCTCAGTCTGTGTGGTCTTTTAATGGGAAAAATTCCATGTTCCACTATCTCGTGAGAAATATTGTCAGAAGTTTCCGGAGATTTCATGCATTGCAAGAACTGCAGGGGGTGATCCTGAGTCCCAGTGAGCAGCCAGCCTTCAACTTTCCATGCCTATAGCCCAGTCAAGTAATGTTGAAAGCACCCAATTCCTAGGATTAAATCCCTCCCTGACTGCGTGAAGTACCTAGAATGGGTTCAGTTTGCTGTTTTAAGCCCTGATGAATCCAGTAGGTCAGGGAGCCAAGAGGGGGACATCCAGCTTTAGCTCTGACCTGCGTTCCTCTTGGTCTCCAGGCTCTTCAGGGAGCGGCGGCGGCGGCTGGGAGGTTGGCTCTGGGGGCAGTGCCAGTCTGGAGGCCAGAGGGAAGCATAAGGACAACTGTCAAGATCATTACCAACACCCTCGATGAAGTGTATTGCATGCCCCGTGGGTGATGCTCATCACCTCATTGTATTCCATGGGTACCTCATACTTAAGATTCACCACGGAAAAGCTGTGCAGTCTTCAACAAGTCACAACCTCTCTGGGCATTATTATTTTTTTAAAAATTGATTTCAGAGAGGAAGAGAGAGGGAGAGAGATAGAAACCATCAATGATAAGAGAGAATCATTGACAGGCCTCCTGCACTCCCCCTACAGGGGACCGAGCCTGCAATCTGGCATGTGCCCTGATGGGGGACCCAACTGTAACCGCCTGGTTCATAGGTCAACGCTCAGCCACTGGGCAACACCAGCCGGGCGCTGGGGGTTACTTTCGCCAGCTATGTAAAGTGAGTACAATCATGGGAATCGTAGAGTTCTAT
This sequence comes from Myotis davidii, assembly GCF_000327345.1. Classification (NCBI taxonomy): domain Eukaryota; kingdom Metazoa; phylum Chordata; class Mammalia; order Chiroptera; family Vespertilionidae; genus Myotis; species Myotis davidii. Next base: position 203,290 of record NW_006292342.1, on the reverse strand, counting down.
CAGTGGAATCGTGCATATAGATTGCAGTAGACAGAAACTCATGATATAACTATTTATAACCGAAAGAACACACTGCTAGTTGTCCCCAGTCTCCATCCTCCTCCTCTCATCTGTAGCAACTAAACCTCCATCTTTATATATATCACTCAGAATGAACAGTACACTTCCCAGTACACGTCCCTTGGGCCTAGGTGGGGCTATGTGACTGAGTTCTGGCCAATGAATGTGAGAATAGTGTCCTCTCGTTCCCTCTTCCCTTCATCCTCCTGCCTGGAATGAGGTTCTGATGAAGTGCTATTTTGGAAAATGGCAGAACAATAAGCTAGAAGCAGCCTGAGTCCCAGAATGACCTCTGGATGGTGACTGAGTGAGAAATAAACTTCTATCTTATTTGAGCTGCTATTATTTTATCTCTGATTCATATGGACAAACCTATACCTCAACTAAGACAGAGTGAGTTACTTGTACTATTATCCCCACTTTATGGACAGAGAAACTCAGACTCAGAGAAGAAATGTGACTGGCCCATGGTAAGTGCCAAGATCCTGAATTTTAGCCCATCTGCTCGATGTCAAACCCCATGTTCTTAACCACTAGACAGCATTGCCTCCATCCCTGCCGCCCTCCTGCCCACCTCCCACCCCCTGCCTGTACCTGAGCTTGCCAAGGTGTCCATCCCTGTGCTCATCTTCAGGTCCAACCCAGCATCCTTGAACACAGCAAGCCCGTCTTTCCCACTACCACCTGTGCAGCCAATGTCATGTTCCTCCACCACATCCCAGACCTGGGGGGCCAGAGAGGAACCTGGACTTGGAGCCTGTATGACCCTCCAGGGAAGGAGCAATAGTGCACTGTCATTGCTGGCTCATGTAATAATTCTCACACTATCTGCCATTGATTGAGTTCTTACCACCTGCCAATCTCTATGCTGTGCCCTAGCTACTTGCGTCCTTGCATCCGTTGATGTTGCGTTTTACAGCTGAAGATGAGGAAACTCCAGCTAGAATGTCCAGGCGACCTTTTGACCCCAAATGCACATGTACTCACCTTCTTCTGTGTGAGCTTGTGTTTGCTGTTCAAGACGTAAACAGCCTTGTCCACGGCCACAAGCCCCACTGTGGCCTCTGCATCACCTGTCACCTTTATGTCCACCTTGCTGTTGGGCTCCAAAGAACTGAAGGAGTCTTCATGATTTAAGCCAACCTTCAGCTGAGACAGGAAAAAGAGATATGTCATGAAAAGGGCTTATAGGCTGCCAAGGGGCTTCCCCAAGTCCACTTTTTTTTTTTTAGTTTATTGATTTTCAAAGAGAGAGGAAGAAGGGGAGAGGGAGAGGGAGAGGGAGAGGGAGAGAGAGAGAGAGAAAGAGGAAACGTAGATGTGAGAGCACAACATTGATTGGCTACTGGGAATTGAGCCTGTAACCTGGGCTTGTGCCCTTGACCAGGAATTGAACCAACAACCTCCTGGTGCATGGGACAATGCCCAACCAACTAAGCCACACTGGCCAGGGGCCCAAGTTCACTTTCAGGTTCATGTTGCCTACAACTCTGATGGAGCATTAGGGAACTCCACCAGACCAATTCCAGCTCCACACATTTACTTGCATCATCTCCACGTCCTAGCTTGAGCTTTTAAAGCCACATCTCTTCCTCTTACACTCACTTGCCCCTAGGCTGGGAGCCCTTGAACTTGGACAGACCCTCTCCCGAGCTTTATGATAATGATGTACAACTTTAAGGAGTTTGGCTCACCGTCCCCATGCATCTGTCTTTCACATCAATCCATATGGAATCGGCTACCAGTTCAGGGTTCTGGCCTGTTCCTCTGGGCAGTAAATAAAAGGCCAGGATGCGGAAGGAGGGCAGCATCTCTGAAGTCACATCAATGATGACTGACGTGTAGACACTCCCCTGACTTTTTAATTGATGTTTGGTAGACACAATCTGACCCTTACTCAGGACCTTAAAAACAGGGGAAGCCAAGATAAGAAGGGTAGGGCCAGCCCACAAGAGAGGTCCTCAGTCCCCATGCTTCGTTCGTTGGCCTGAGCCTACCCCAGATGGGTCCCACCTTCACACCATGTTCACAGTTCCTCCAACTCAGCTACCCAAGACTGTTCCAGGGAAAGAATTCCTTGGCTCAAGCCCTGGTCCTAGTCCCTCACCAGGATGGTGAAGTGAGTGATCTGATCCTTGGCTGCGGGGTTCAGATGCCTTGTGTGGAGGCTCAGCCGGAGGCTGCTGCCCACTTCGGTGTCAGATGTCTTCACCTCTATGTGCAGGAAGTTCCCTGACCCATCCTGAGTTGAGTAAGGCCAAGCAGTCATCCTGGCTGATGCTTGATCCTCTGGCCGGAGATGCTCATCAGTTACCACCTGGGGAGATTGATGGGCGACTAACTCTCAATCCTTTCCATTTACACAACCCCACCACCTCTGCCCCATCGGATCGGTACCTGGATAGGGAGCTGCTTCAGCTGTGCATCTGTGTTGATGGTCAGAGTGGCCACCCCACTGGGTGAGGTGTACACTTTGTGGTCTTGGCAGCGAACGAGAACTCCGGAGGCTGGGGACCCGTCAGGATTTGAGACGAAGACCTGAGGAGGAGTGTGGGGTGAGATAAAGGACAGACCTGGGGGCAGCTGCTGTGAGAGGTGCGAGCTGTGAAGGCCACCTGGATAGGACTGCCTTGGACTGCTGTGCGAGTTGTGCACTGAGCAAACACCAGGGATACCATTCACACTAGAGTCTTTGTAAATGGCACCCTTAGAGCATTGCTGCACAAATCCATAGGTGGTAGCCCTGGGTGTTGGTGTGCCTGTGGGGTGAGGGTAGGGTGGAATTGGGGGTGGAGCAGTCGGAGGAGACATGGAGGGCTTGGGTAGGGGGAACAGAGCAGGACTGGGACTAAAGTAATGCCCATCAGACATCTCAAGGTCACCCCAAATGAATGTATGAGAAAACAGCATGCTTGCCGTGCAAATGTAGCCTCAAGATAAACCCTTAAGCACCATGTTCCAGCCTGACTGTGCCTCCTAAGCTCCCATAGAGAAATTATGGAGCCCTCTCTGTGCTTTGGGAAGGCATGGGTTAAGACTTGAGGAAACCTTGAGATTAATCTGGGGCATGATGGACTCAACTCTAAGAAAGACTGGGGGCAGGTGAGTCCAATGTGGATTTTTATTTCTGGGGTGTGGCTGTTTGAGGGGGGGCCCCCCTGAGTCCTTAGGCGGAGTGAACTCAGACTCTGACCCTAAAATGGAAGGGCATCCCTGGCTTGAAATACTGGGGTGTCCTGGTGAACTTGATGTTGTATGGGCTCCGGGCGATCTTCACCGCTGAGGTCTCAGCCTGCACCATCTCACCCCCTGTAGAGAGAGGGGACCATGAGGTCTGTGGAGGAAATTTAATTTCTTGGGGGAGTGGCAGGGCGGCAGGTATGGGAGGCACATGTTGGAGATGATGACAGGGAAAGACAGCAACACAAGTTCAACTCCTGCCAGCCCTCTGACATTTCCCCATTTCTCTGATGAGGAAACGCAGGCAGGAGGCCACCTGAGGTCACGTGGGCGGAATGTCTGGGCTGAGAAGGAACACAGTGTCCTGAACTCAGCCGTGGGCCTGGGTGAGGGCAGCACCTGAGGAGAACACGGTGACGTTGACATAGATCGAGGCCCCTATGAAGTCCTCTTCTGGGCCTTGGAATGCAGCCATCAACGTGTCCTTCTGGAGGGAGACGTGACCCTCGCCTCTAGAGATCTGCTCTCAGGGCAGGAGAGAGGAGAGGAGGTGGTTTCGTGGGGAAGTGAAGGAGGGTTGGGGGGAAAGGAGGCTGGGGAGGGGTCCAAATTGGTTACCTCCACCCTCTGTAGAGAACTTTGAATGGCGATCCGGCGGGAACCCAGCTTCACCCCGAAGATGGCCAGGGCATGTCCGTCCACCGGCTTGTTGAATATGTACCTGGGGGATAAAGAGACACTCCACTGGCTCTGAAGTACCACACAACCTCCCGTGGCTGCAGAGATGGCCTGTATGATCTCAGAGGGCTGCAACGATGGCCGGGAAACTTGGGGAGGGGCAGAGGCGGCCCCCTGGAAGCTAAGGTTTCATTGCTGACCCACAAAATCCTGGGAGGTGACACATATGTTACATAAAGCCTTGTTGAGTTGTAGATGTGGCTTGTGAAACTCACGAGATGGTAGAGGTATATTGTACTACGATTTGGAGCCACATAGGAGTCTGGACAACCCGTGGGGTGGCAGAGGTGGCCTGCGCAGCATGATAAAGCTTCAGGAATGGTCTGTATGATGTTAAGAAGTGGCAGGCATGGCCCTGACAAGCTTAGGTGGACAACATGGCCTATACAACTTCATAGAGCTGTGGGGATGGTCAGTAAACCCCACAGGCAGCGGACATGGCATTTGTAGTTTCATAGTTCTGCAGAGGTGATCCGGGTAACCTCACCTCACAAGGTGCCTGTGCCACCTTGTGGACCCTCCGAAGTGGTCCACACCATGAGATGTGGGGTGCTCTATTAGGTAGACAGGGTGGCCTGTACAACCCCAGAAGCCTGAAGGGACGGCCATACAACCTCACAGGTGGCAGACGTGGTCTGTACAACCTCGTGGGACGATGAGGGTGACCCAGAATATCTGATGGGTGTCAGAAAGTGCCTTCATGATGCCCCAAGTGCTATACACGTGACCCAATTCTTGGTGTCCTTGGTCCTCAGGCCAGGCTAAGAGTGAGGGGACTCACCAGGCCTGGATCTCCACACACAGAGAGTCATCACTGAGGTAGAAGAAGCTCTTCTTTGGGATCAGCCGGACCTCAAAAGAAGGGAGCACTGGGCGGAGGAAAGGCAGTGGACACCCTCAGCCACTCACCGTCCTCGCCCTAACCCCTCCCTGTCTTGCTCCTCCCCTGGTGACTCTGGCCACGCGCCTTCATTTGATTTTCATTATAGCCTTTCCCAAAAGAGACGGGCAGAATGTTTTATGGTAAAATTAAGTGAATTAAAATTTAGTATTGGGAAATTTCTTCATTAAGATTTTATTTTCATAGTCATGGAAAACAAAGGCTATAAAAGTTCAAAAAAACATTTGTGTGAATCTATAAACTCACAAGATTATAGAGAAGGGACTTTTGAGTTCATCTGGTCTAGTTCCCTAATTTTCTGAAGGAGAAAATTGAGGTCCGGACTGAATTAGAACCATTGTCACACAGTTAGCTGGTGACAGAAGTGGGAATATATCTGGCTCCCAGTAGGGCACCTGATGAGCTCTGGGAGGTGGAAGGAGCTCGCGAAGATACCTCTGCTGGCCAGCAGATCCTGGCTGATCACAGTGATCCCTTCCGGGTTCTGCGGGGACAGCGGGCAGGTTGTTCATGCTCCCAGGCCCTCAGCACACGATATAACCCCAGTGCCTGGGACCCACCCTGCCAACAGGAGAGGCCACCTTGATGTCCAGAGTGAATGTCCTGGTCACAGGATCCATCTTGTGGTTCACAGTGAGCACCCGGTACTGAACTGGAGGAGGAGGGAAGATGCTGAGTGTTGCGTAGAGTTTGGAGAGGGCTGTAGTCATTATAATCTTGGGCAGTGGGGGGACCTAGGCAGGTGGGAGACGTTGGGCATTGGGGGAGGCTGGGGGGAGAGGCAATGTCTGCTCCAGGCCAAGTGCGCAGAGGCTGTACCCATGTGCTCAGGGGTGTAGATGGTCTTGTCCGTCTGGATGAAGATGTAGCCAGCATGGGGAGACACCAGCACAACCTTCTCCATGAATGAGGAGGTGGAGGTGGGTGCCCATGT
>NW_006292342.1:178529-193121 GCF_000327345.1 Myotis davidii | reverse complement strand
GTTCACCTGCCCCCAGTCCAGGCCCTGGCACACAGTAGGTGTGCCACAAGACCTCCTCTGCATCTCCAGCCCTGCTTCTGGCTTGTCCCACCTCCCCCTCCCCCTCCCACGCTGCTCACCATACTCCTTCACGTCAAAGGCTGCTTTGAACTTCAGCTTGGCTGCACTTTGGTAACTGGCTTCGATGGTCCAGGTCCCAAAACTGAGGCACAGAAAGTTAGGAGAGATGGAGACTGAGGAGGACCCTCCCCCAATCTACCCCCCCCCGCCTCCTCTCCCCCCCCCCGCCTCCGGCCCTAGGGCTCCCAGTAGGGCACCTGATGAGCTCTGGGAGGTGGAAGGAGCTCGCGAAGATACCTCTGCTGGCCAGCAGATCCTGGCTGATCACAGTGATCCCTTCCGGGTTCTGCGGGGACAGCGGGCAGGTTGTTCATGCTCCCAGGCCCTCAGCACACGATATAACCCCAGTGCCTGGGACCCACCCTGCCAACAGGAGAGGCCACCTTGATGTCCAGAGTGAATGTCCTGGTCACAGGATCCATCTTGTGGTTCACAGTGAGCACCCGGTACTGAACTGGAGGAGGAGGGAAGATGCTGAGTGTTGCGTAGAGTTTGGAGAGGGCTGTAGTCATTATAATCTTGGGCAGTGGGGGGACCTAGGCAGGTGGGAGACGTTGGGCATTGGGGGAGGCTGGGGGGAGAGGCAATGTCTGCTCCAGGCCAAGTGCGCAGAGGCTGTACCCATGTGCTCAGGGGTGTAGATGGTCTTGTCCGTCTGGATGAAGATGTAGCCAGCATGGGGAGACACCAGCACAACCTTCTCCATGAATGAGGAGGTGGAGGTGGGTGCCCATGTTGCCCGGATGATGACATGCTGCTGCCCTGGTTGTGGGGGGTACACCAGGCTCTCGGGAATCTGGGGAGAGATGCCCACACTCCTCAGGCCCTGCTGGGGTCTCCATCCCTGGGAGCAAAGCCCTGGGCCAGATCCTGGGAGAGCCAACTGAATGGGGGCCCTCCAGCTCTGCCTTTGGGAGCAAGGTCGCCTCGTGTGGCTGTGCAGTTTGCTCCTGCACAAGGACATTGCCTCCAAGCGGAGATACAATCCAGTCCGTGGTCAGTTTTCCAAGTCACCAGCAGAGGGCGCCTTTATAATTAGCACAGAGGAATCATATATGACCTATATTATAGGCTAATGATCATGGCCCTTCTGGGAGCCTAGATGAAGGGATCTTGGATTTCTAAATGGACAGGACATAAGGGCAGCACTAAGTAGATCCATGCCTTGCGCCCATTCCCTCGCGCATCTAGTGGAAGTCCCCCCTAGAGCCTGCCACTCTCCGCCCTTGCTGCCGGCCTGGAGCCTCCCTTTGTGGCCACCCACGCTGGCCCGTCACTTACCATCAGGGCTGCCTGGCTCATGAAGTGGTTTTCTGGTGAGAGAGTGAGCTGGCTTCTGGCCACCTCTGCCTTCTTCCGGGGGAAGTCCCACACAGTGAGGTTCACCTCCAGGGTCCCGGTGAGGGGCTGCCCGGAGTCCGAGTGAGCCTGCACGTGGATGTTCTCAGGGTTGCCGACCCGCAGGACGCGGGGGGTCACCAGGATATACCTGCCGACAGACAAACACAGGGCCCAGGGGCCTCCAGTGGGGGAGGCAACGGCAGAGACCGACGGGGTCCCCTGCGGGGAGTCATGAAGACCACAGATGTGTAGGCAGGTTCCCCTCAGCTTCCCAGACTCACAGTGGCTCAGCGTGGGTGAGGGGGATCCCCAAGAGGAGCAGGATCAACCCCAGGGACCAGGGCACGTCCATGGCAGTGGGACGGTGATGTGGGCCGCCGGCCACAGACGCCTGTCTTCTTGTCCGCCCGGCTCTGGCCTGTTTGCCTTGGCCTGTCCTGGCTGAGTTAATATGTAATGGACATGGGAGGGGATCCCCAGAGACTCAATGGGAGCAGAGCGGCTGCTCCTCCTTCTCAGCCAAGCCTCCCCTGGGGGGCCGGGGACAGTAACAAATCCATTTCCCAATCACAGGTTGGAGCAGCCATAAGGCATTTAGCCGTGTAGCTCCAGGGCCCACCATAATGGAACATTCTGAGAAATGCACGGCTCAGATCCTTTTGCTCTTTAAATTAAAAAAAAATTATCTGTCTATCTATCTATATTTCTGAGAGGAAGGGAGAGGGAGAGGGAGATAGAAACATCAATGATGAGAGAGAATCATTGGCTACCCGCCTGTAACCCGGGCATGTGCCCTTGACCGGAATCGAACCCAGAACCTTTCAGTTCTCAGGCTGATGCTCTATCCACTGAGCCAAACCAGCTAGGGCTAAATCTATAGTTTTATTGATTTCAGAGAGGAAGGGAGAGGGAGAGAGGCATAGAAACATCAATGATGAGAGAGAATCATTGATGAACTGCTTCCTGTATGCCTCCCACTGGGGATTGAGCCTGAAACCTGGGCATGTGCCCTGACAGGGAATCAAACCCTGACCTCCTGGTTCATAGACTGACACTCAACCACTGAGCCACCACGACCGGGCTAATTAAAAAAAAACACACAGATATTTTTATTGATTTCAGAGAGAGAGGAAGGGAGAGAGAGAGACAGAAATCTCAATGAGAGAAACCATCCATCTGCTGCCTCCTGCGTGCCCCTCCTGGGGCATGTGCCCGCCCGGAATCGAACCAGTGACCCCCTGGAGCATTGGCCCGCCCTCCCTCTATGGAGCCACGCCTTTTGCTCTTGATCTTTCTGCACCCAGCATCCTTCTCCTTCTTTGCAGGAGACAGTTATGCTCTGTAAACTATGACCATTGTCCTTTGTCCCTAAATCATGCCAAGCTCTTCTGGGCTCCTTTTCCAAAGGCGAATTACACATATCAAACCGGGACAAAAACACATCATGCTTGAGGCATCTCTGGAAGAAAGCTTTCTCTGTTCGGAAATAATTCTCTCTGGCTGTTTAAAGGGCCCATTAAGGATGAAGGGCCGCTTTGTGGTGTCTTTCTCTCAGAAGCAGGCGGGGTTGCAGACAAGGTTGTCTGGTTTTTCCTTCTTCTGGGAACTCAGGGCTGCTAGCTTGGGGGAGGGGGTCTTCCCTCTTGGAGGGCCCCAGATCTCCCCAAACAACGATGATATACATTTATCCAACAAAGATTCATTCAGTGTTTACCAGGAGCCCAGCCCTACTTAGCATGCTGGGGACACAGCAGTGACCACAACAGACAGACTCTCTACTGGGCCGCAGGTGTGCCTTCTTCTTAAACCCCCTCTCCTTCTGTGCGTTAGATTCAGCGCGTGCTGACTTTCCAGACCATCCTTGCAGAGCACCGGAACCCCACGTGTGTCCGAAACAAGGGGGGCAAGTAGCTTCTAGCTATTGACTCCTCGGGCATTTATGGAGCACTTACTATGTGCCAGACGCTGTTTTACGTGCTCTGTGTACATTCACGTAAGTCTCACAGCCGTGCTGAAGTAAGAATTAGCACCCATTGTAAAGATGAGGAAACCGAGGCCCCAGGAGGGTGAGTCACGTGCGCTGTGGCACACGGATGAGCTAAGAGGACGGGCAAGGTGCTTACATCCATGGTAAACAATCTCAGGAAGCAAGGAATCAGCAGAATCAAATTAAGGCCTGGGTTGGTGAAGCAGGTGACATCTAACTTAGGAGGTTCTAGAACTTTGGTGTTCATCTGGGGTGGACCAGGCTCTTAGGGAATCTCCACCGGTTCTGGCCAGCTCTCCCTTGGCTGGAATGAGCCCTCTCCTTCCCATCTTTGTCCCACACCAGGTCATGCCCCCCCCACACCCCCTGTCCCGGGGCCTCCCAGGTCCAGGACAGGGTCTTGTCCAAAGGTAAGTGGCTCAGAGGTGCTAGCCTCAGTCCCTCCCACGTTCTCTCCTGGCGGGGCTTCCTCGGGCAGTTCAAGTGGCTCTGTCTTCCGAGTGGGGAACCTTGCCAGGTGGGCACATCGGAGCCTTTTTTGAAGCATGCTCCGGCCTGTGGCTCCCTTGAGCTTCTGTTTGACTTGGGGGTGGTCCCAGGAAGGGAAGAAGTGCCCTTGCTGGCTCAGGTAGGAGGTGTAAAGAGCTCTCAGCCGATGAACAGCAGAGGAGCAGCAAACACCGAAAGCAAACAGGGTGGGGGAGGTGCCTGTTGGGATATGACCTTGCCATCCAGTGAACAAACGGATGGAGACAAGAGCAGGTATTGGGCGAGCGAGTGGTAGCAGACACTCGCATCTCATACAACTGTTCCCCCTTACCCCACCCCACCCCACCCCAGATTCCCCCAAAGAAGAATGACAAGCCTTTGTCCAGTTACTGTGCATGAGGCACCTATTGTGTACCTGGCCTTGTTGTAGGCGTTGGGGACACAGCAGTGAACATGACAAAACTCTTGCCCTTTTGGAGTGGATAGTTTCTGTAGACACGTCCACCAGGACTGTCTCTCTCTTTTTTAAAAATTATGTTTTGTTGATTTCAGAGAGGAATGGAGAAAAAGAGTGAGACAGAATCATCAACGGTGAGAGAGAACCATTGATCAGAGACCACAACAGGGGCATGTGCCCTGACTGGGAATCGAATGGTGGCCTCATGGTTCATAGGTCAACGCTTAACCTCTGACCAGACTGGCCGGCCCAGGCTGTCTCTTTTTTTGTTTTTGTTTAATATTTTATTGACTTCTTACAGAGAGGAAGGGAGAGGGATAGAGAGTTAGAAACATCAATGAGAGAGAAACATCGATCAGCTGCCTCCTGCACACTCCCTACTAGGGATGTGCCTGCACCCAAGGTACATGCCCTTGGCCGGAATCGAACCTGGGACCCTTCAGTCCGCAGGCCGACGCTCTATCCACTGAGCTAGACCTGTCAGGGCAGGACTGTCTCTTTTAATCCTTTCAGCAACTTAACCCACGGCCCCATTTTGCTGATGAAAAAACCCAGGCACTGGAGGGTGAAGTGTCCTGCCCCAAATTTTGCAGCTTGGAAACTGAGGCACCGGGAGGTTGAGTGACTTTCCCAGGGTTACGCAGCAGCTCAGCGATGGAGCTGAGCTCCCAACCCGGGCCTAAGCGGGAGCAGGAGGAGGGTAAGAGGTGAGGAGAGCAGCTGTGGGCTCCACCTGCCCCCTCCGGCCGGTCATGGTCAAGTTCAGTCTCTCGCTCGGCCACGAGAGGGCGCCAGCTAGCCTCCGGCCTGACGCCGATCCATAGCTCCTGCTGGGTAGCCTCAGGCAGAGGCTAAATTAGCACCTCCTTAGAGATCCAAGAGCCAGTGTACCCAGTGGTCAGATCGTCCTCTCCCTGGAAGCCCGCGTGTGCAGCGGAGAGGCCGGCGCGGGAGGAACGGCCTTTCAGGGATGTGTGGTCTGTTTCCCTCCGCCGCCTCCTCCAGGGCGTCCAGCCGGGATTCCCGGGAAAGGCCGGGCTGGGCCCAGAGGCCAGGAATAATACCCATAGGAACACCACGACGAAGGGCTGTCATTTCTGAAACAGCTACTAAGTTCTGGCACTTTCTCTCCGGCAACGCCTCTATTTTACAGACAGGAAAGTGCTCTTGGTGGCTCAGGTAGGAGGTGCCAAGCTCTCGGCTCGGACTGTGCAGCCAGGAGGCGCCCAGCTTAGTCCCTTCCAGTCCCACCCATGGCCCAGGGCTAGGAGAGTCTCATGTTAACGTGTTAACTTACCTATTCATTCATTCATTCATTCATTCATTCATTCATCAGCTATTTGGGTATCTATCATGTGGTGGATCCTGGGGATACGGCTGAGCACACAGACAGCCATCTCCTCTCTGTGAAGTTGACATTCTAGTGGGTAGAGATGGGCAAGAAACAAACCGTGACTACAGTTGTAGCATGTATGTCAGTGATGAGAAAGGAAGTGGTTTAAGGGGATGGAGTGACAGGGTACTACCTGTGGGGGTCAGGGGGTCCTCTCTGAGTTGGTGACTTTGAGCACCTTAAGGATTTGGAGCGGGAAACCATGTGGCCATCTGAGGAAAGCGTTCCCGGCAGAAGGAACAGCCAGCGCAAAGGCCCGGAGGCGGGAGTGTGCACAGCATGTTCAAGGAGCGGCAAGGAGGTCGCGTTCCTGGAATGAAGTGGGTGAAGGGGAGAGAGTGGGAGGTGAGTTGAGACAGGTATTCAGGGATGAGGTCCTGTAGGAGACCTACCTGACGGTTGGTGATTCAAATCTAAGTAAGAGGGGAAACCATCGAAGAGTTTTGAAAAGAGGGGTGACGTTATTTTTCTGTTTTAGTAGAATCATGTTGGGTATGTCCTTTGTTACTATGACTTGAAATCCAAAATTCATCAGTACAGGACTGATTGCATAAATTATTGTTCATGGATATATATGAGAGAATCATTGATCAGTTGCCTCCTGCAAGTCCCCTACTGGGGATCTAGCCTGCAACCCGGGCATGTGCCCTCCTAGTTCACAGGTCAATGCTCAACCACTGAGCCACACCAGGAGGGCCATGGATATATTTTCCATTGATTTTTAGATAGAGTGGAAGGGAGGGAGGGGGAGAGAGAAGAGAGAGAGAGAGAGAGAGAAACATCAATTGGTTGCGGATCCTTTGGTGTTCAGACCAACGCTCTAATCCCTGAACTACACAGGCCAGGGCAGAATTGTTTTTTAAAAAAATCCTTTAATTATGTAAACCCTGCCCCCCCCCCAAAACAAACAAACAACCCCACCATTGTGAACATTTTACTTATTCAAAAGATCTTTTTAAGGCTCCCCTGGGCTGCTATGTGGAGAGTGGATTGTAGGGGCAAATGCAGAAGGCAGGAGGGGAAGAGGGCTGGTGCAATACTCCAAGGGAGAAATGACGGTGGCTGGACTAGTGTGGAGGCCACGAAGGCGTGCGATGTGGTTGGTTCTGAATGTATTTTGCGGGTCACGTTAACAAGATCTCCTGCTGTGAGGTGTGACAGAGAGGAACTAGAGAGGACTCCAAGATTTTTGGCCGGAGCCACTGGAGGAACGAACTTGTCTTTGTTACGATGGGGAAGGCAGGGGGATCAGGTATGAGTGTTGAAATAAAGGGGCAAAGGTTGGTGCGTCGTGGACACTCTTTGAATTGCCAATCTCTGTTGACTCCGTGGTAAACAATAAAATAGCAAGAGCATCCAGCTAGTTAATAACAGTTGTCTCCCCCACCCCCCACACTTATTTTTATAGCTGCCATCTGGATCGGTGATGCTTCTTCCTTAAATGCATCCGAAACTGACTCAGGGTGATTTAAGCTGCAAAGGAATTTATTGGCTGGATGCTGGGGGCTCATGCAATCACCAGCCTTGGAAGATAAAGAGGAACAAAGTGACCCTGGCTGGCTGGCTGGCTGGCTGGCTGGGTTGGTTGGAGCGTCATCCCGGACATCAAAAGGTTGCATGTTCAATTCCCGGTCACAGCACATACTTAGGCAATCGATGGATGTTTCTATCTCACATCGATGTTTCTCTCTCTCTCTTCCTCTCTTTAAAATAAATAAAACATATCATTGGGTAAGGATAAAAAAAAGGAAAAAAAGAAAAGGAACAAAGTTGGGGTGCAGGGCAGCAGCTGAGGCCACAGCTTAAACCATCGCCCCTGGAACCAGCCATCAGCTCCAGGTTTTGCTGTCAAGCCTGGCAATACACGGCTCCTGTCTCCTCGGCCGCGTGTCCTCGCGGATCCTGCCTCCTCTGGGCGGCCGCCTCTCGATTCTAAGTCATATGCATCTGCTGAGTGGAATGGGGCTTACACGCTCACGCTCTAGCTGCAAGAGAAGCTGGGAGAAAAGGGCCGGTGTTTTTTCACACAGCACGTCAATGAGTGGGGGGTTGGGGTTACTGTATGCCTCACCCACAAATGAATATCCAGTTCAGCTTCATTTATGGTGACTATGATGGCTTTTCCTTTTTTTAAAAAAAATATTTTATTGATTTTTCACAGAGAGGAAGGGAGAGGGATAGAGAGTTAGAAACATCGATGAGAGAGAAACATCGATCAGCTGCCTCCTGCACACCCCCTACTGGGGATGTGCCCGCAACCAAGGTACATGCCCTTGACCGGAATCAAACCCAGGACCCCTCAGTCTGCAGGCCGATGCTCTATCCACTGAGCCAAACCGGTTAGGGTGGCTTTTCCTTCTTGACAAAGAGAGCAATTTGTCTCCTAAGATGATTTAGTTAAAGGAGATTTTAGGAAGCAAGGAAATGTTGGACATAAAATTCAGGACGGTTGGAGACCTTGGGGGGAAGGCAGGCCGCGAATATCGATAATGTTCTCTTGGTGGTCTAGCGAGTGCGCCTTTTGCTCCTCTGCTGTCTGAGGCACATGTGTGACCTCGGCCAGCATCCTGGATGGAAGGGAGAGCACACTCAAGTGGGTCCATGGGGAGTCCTGAGGGGCGATTATGAAGGAAAGGGCGGGGCAGGGAGTCCTGTGGCGGCTGGCGCAGTGCCCTCTGCTGGCAGCTGTGGGTCCCATCTTCATCTTTAGCTGAAAGGGGCCAGGGGAGGGGTGGTTCTCCGGAGCTGGAGCTGCGCCTCAGATGGAGAGATTCTGTGGCTCCACTGAGGCCCAGTGGACAGCGCTGGTCTTTCTCCTCCCGCCCTCTGATCTACCCGGGCCTCCCATTGGCAGAAGCCAACACCACCGGGAGCCAAAGGCGGAGGGGAGTGGTTGAGGTACTGGAGGGGGGGGGCGGGTGAGCCTCCGGGGGCGATCCAAAGGCCTCCTGCATCTGTGCGCTTTATATGGCCTTTTGAAAATCAATTTCCAAATTGAGATGTAATTCACGTACCATAAAGCTTGCCATTTTAAAGTGCAGAATCAGTGGATTGGGGTATATTCACGCTTGTGCAACCATCCCCACTACCTATTTTCATATGTTCTTTTAAAGGTATTACAACATCGTTTCAAAAATCCAATAAGGAAGAGGAGAGAGAACTTAATTTGATAAAACATACGAAGTACCCCCCCTTCCTATCTCTCAGACGTCTCTTCCTAGGGCCCCAGACTCAGTTTCCCTTCTTCCAGGTCACTAGAGACCCCTGAAGACCGGTAGAAACGGAGTTGGACGGGCCTGGACTTGACGCCTATCCCTCTCCTCTGCTCCTGACAACCTCCGTTTCTTCATTTACGAACTGGGGAGGTTCTGAGTGCCTCCGTCTGAGGAGGCTGCAGAGCAAACATGAATGAAAACAATGTTGCCAAGGTGGTAGCTGAGCCTGAGCCACAGCAAAAACCCCAGGCGAAGAGGAACAGTGCAGGGGCCTGGACTGTTGTTCCGGCGCCATCGCTGCTAACCCTGCTTCACAGAAGGTGAGGCCAGGGCGTCACCTGCCCAGAGTCACCCAGAGTCCGTTTGCTCCCAGATTCACCGGAGGAAGGCCAGGAAACTTGGGATCATTTGTCGGGGACTCAGGCGGGACCCCTATCACTTTTCAAATCATTTTAATTGTGGTAAAAAGATACATAACACAACATTTAGCATCCTAGCATTTTTGTTTTGTTTTGTTTTGATAATTCTCACCTGAGGATATTTTTCTTATTGCTCTTTGGAGAGAGTAGAAGGGAGGCGAGGGGGAGGAGGGGTCGGGCGGGGAAACGCTGATATGAGAGAGATGCATCCACTGGTTGCCTCCTACGCATGCCCGGATGGGGATGTGCCCTTGACTGGGAATTGAACCAAGACCCTGCCTGTGCAGGCTGACACTCTAACCACTGAGAACACCAGCCAGGGCCCATCTTAATGTTTTTAAGTGTACAGTGCATTAGTGTTAAGTACAGTCACATTGTCGTGTAACTATCATCACTATCCATCTCCTGAACCCTTCATCTTGCAAAATTGAAGTTCTTTCCCCATTAAACACCGACTCCCCCTCCCCCTCCCTCCAGCCCCTGGCACCCACCATTCTACTTTCTGTCTCTATGCATTTGCCTACCGTAGGGACCTCATATAATTGGAATCCCACAGTATTTGTCTATCTGTGAAGGCATATTTCACTTAGATAATGTCCTCAAGTTTCATCCATGGCAGACACGTGTCCACTTCTTTTTAAGTTTGAGTAACATTTCCCTGTATGGATCGGCCACACTTGTTCATCCATTCATCCACTGATGGACAGCTGAGTTGCTGGTTTGAGTCATGCCGCTATGAACGTGGGTGTGCAAATACACACCCAGATATGAACTTGCTGGGTTATATAATAATTTTTCCATGGTTCAGGGAACTGCCACACTGTTTTCCATAGGGGCGGCACTATTTTACATTCCTACCAACAATGCACAAGGGTTCCAATTTCTCTACATCCTTGACAACGCTTATTATTTTCTGTTTTGTTTTTTGTTGTTGATATTAGGCATTCTAATGGGTGTGAAGCAGACCCTATTGCTTTTTAATTTTTTATTTAGACATAAGAAATTGAGCTGTATTAAATATTTAATATAGAGATTGTTAGTGGTTACAAATCTATATTTGGTGAAAAGCATATGTACATTGATGGCGTGTGCACAAACACGTTTTGTTGATGGAGTGTGTGTGACCAGAAAAGTCCGAAGACCCCCTGGTGAACCCAGCTCTATGCATGTGTGTATTGCAGGGATGGGGGAGGGCGGGGTGATGGAGGTGTTTGGATCATCCCTGTGTTCCCAGGCCCAAGATAATGAAATGCTGAGAGACAGACTGTCTCACCCTTCAATGTCCATGGACAATGCCCCTTCCTCCAGGAAGCCCCCCTGGCCTTCCCAGACGCAGCACCAGCTCCCTGCTTTGGATTCCTCAGCCCAGGGTCCTGGGTTCCTTCTCTCTGCCCCAGCCCTGACCACGAGGGTCTGTGCCTGGAGGCTGAATTTGCTGAATGAATGAGTGAGTGAGTGAATGAATGAATGAGTGAATGGCCTGTGTGGCCTCTGACCTGGGTGTGCACTGGGGTTGGTCTGGCTGTTCAGGAGTGGGCAGGGGTGGGCGAGGCTCACCCAGGCCGCACCCGGGTGGGGCAGCAGCCGCAGGCCAGGCAGCGGAGGCCCCGGCCCAGGAGGCCCGGCCAGCTGAAGAGCAGGTGGTGGGCCGATCGCACGTACAGGCGGCCGGAGGGGTCCGCGGCCTTGAGCGCGGTCAGGGCGCAGTAGCGGGCGTTGGTCTGTCGGCGCAGGGGGGGTCTGGCCGAGCCGATGACCTTGACGATGACCTGTGGGGTGGCGCCCTGAGCTGGGGCCTGGACGGCAGTTCTGTAGGGAGGGCCCCCTACGTACCTAATCCGCGTCTTGGGGTCCCCTGCTCACCTGGGCCACATCCTGGGGGCTCTGCCCCAAACAGCGAAAGAGCTCCCGGGACGCTGGGAGGTAGAGGTCCCGGAAGTAGCGCAGGGTGTCGGGGTCGGCGCCTGGGAACTGGGCGGCGGACACCTGCTCCAGCAGCTTCTCCTCAAAGGCCGTGCTGACGGGGCCGGGTTCCACCAGGGAGATGCTGGGGGCAGGGCGGGGGAGGGTCTGGTGCCCCAACACACTCCCACCCCATCTGTCTCATGACTGTCCCTCTTCCCTTCTCACCCCTCATTCCCCCTCATTACTTCATCCCTCCAGCCCCCATCTCCTCGATACCCCCTTTCCCTTGTCTGCCCCTCCCGCTTCCTCTAACCACCCCCCCCACCCCCGTTTCCCCTTGTTGCCCAAGGGCCCGCCTCACAAGATGTTGAACTGGAGCAGCTGGATGGCCAGGCTCTCGAAGAACCCTTCCAGGGCAAACTTGGAGGCTGCGTAGACGTCGTTGAACACGACACCTGAGAGGGTTGGAGGAAGGCCACCCTTTGGGGTCTGGGTGACGGGTTTTGTGGGTCCAGAGGGAAGGGGTCTTTGGGAGACAGACGAAGAGGGTTTGAGGGTTGGAATGAGGAGCTATCAGGGGGGCCAACCTCACGGGCGTATGGTATTTTGTGATGGGAGCACATGGGGCCAGGGGGAGGCTGTCCTGGCATCCCAGGTGCCACTGCTTCCCAGCCGTGCTCCCTCTGCCCTCAGCCCTCAGCCCTCAGCCCAGGAAACGCTCTAACTTCCCTCCATCCTCCTCCTCCTGGGGGCCACTTGGGTCTGGGATCCCAGGGCCCTGAGGACAAGTCCTGATCAGCCGGCCCCTTCTCAGTCCTGTTGAGCAGCCCATGGGGCTAAATGAGGGGCCAAAGCGCCCGCCCGATTGAAGTAAATGCAGCTTCTCTGTGGCAGGATAAGGAATAGGGCGGGTTCTCTAGGGGACAGCTGGGGAGAGGGGCAGATCCGAGGAACCGCCCAGGGGAGGAAGGGAGTCTTGAGGGGTTCGAGGAGGAGAAACCCAAGAGCATGGGTGGCAAGTAGGTGGCTTCCATTGCAGGCCCATAGCAGACGTCACTGTCAATCACTGCTCTCTCTCTGAGGAACTTCAGAATCCCAGACTTAGGCCTCTCTGTGGCCTGGTGGCCAGTGTTTGTCAAAGAGGAATCTCAGGCCGAAACCGGTTTGGCTCAGTGGATAGAGCGTCGGCCTGCGGACTGAAAGGTCCCAGGTTCGGTTCCGGTCAAGGGCATGTACCTGGGTTGCGGGCACATCCCCAGTGGGGAGTGTGCAGGAGGCAGCTGATCGATGTTTCTCTCTCATCGATATTTCTAGCTCGCTATTTCTCTCCCTTCCTCTCTGTACAAAATCAATAAAGTATTTTTTTTTTAAAAAAAGAGGAGTCTCAGGAGGAGCTCTGGTGTGAGTGTGTGTGTGTGTGTGTGTGTGTTATTGGGCGGTGGTTGGGAGAGATTTTGGAGGTGTTCGGAAGTGGGGATGGTGCTGGGATGTTGATGGCCATTGGCAGCAGCTATACCACCACTGCCTAGACCTGCACCAGGGCAGACATAGTTCATCTTTCCCAGAATTGTTCCTTCTGAGTCAGAATCCTTCTCAACATGGGCTCATTTAGAACATGAGTTAAAACCTATTTGCCATCCTTCCAGGTAAGGAAGGTCAGACACTGGGGGACTTCCCCGGGGAGGGTCCCAGAGCTTACCCTGCAGCCCCATGACACTGCTGACCACCACGATGTGGCCCTGCCGCCTCCTCTTCATGCCGGGAAGCACAGCTCTGACCAGACGGACAGCTCCGAAAAAGTTGGTGTCAAAGACTTTCTGCATGGTAGCTAGACTGAGCCCCTCCAAGGGCCCCACCAGGCCCACGCCAGCATTATTCACTGAGGGGGAGACGCTGAGGGTTACTCTGCAGTCCCCCAACCCTCCCAGTGTCGCTCCTCAGGGGACACTCCCTGAGTCACCCCATCTGCCCACTCCAAACCCAGGTCAGTCCATTGTATCTTGGGGGTGGACAAATGTGGAGCCTTGATGGTCTTCACATATAATTCAACGTTTGTTACAGGGGACCCTGAATCCTGGGAGGGGGGAAGGGCTGCCGGGAACAACCTCCACTTTAATGCATGAGCAATTGAACTCTGACCCCAATTACCTCAAAACAGCCATACCCACCCTCCTTAGACGTGGTTATGGAATCATGAGCTGCTTCTTCATCATGCTCCCTTCCCCAAATGATTCATCAAACCACATATGATGTTCCCCATGTGTGAGAAGTTTTCTTAAGTAAAATCTCTCAGACCTGAGATTTCATTTTATTTCCAGTATTCCCATTAAGCCTTGGGCTTTTGGCCAACTGGTCTACCCCTTCTGTTCAGGGTGAGAGGATACTGATGAAGCAAGAGAGCTGGTGCCCAGACACTGAGGGGCCTTGCTGTGATGAGGATCTGTGCTCAGGCCAGGGAGGGGGCGAGTGACCTCAGGGATTTTTCAGTCTCACCCAGCACGTCCACTTCTCCTCCCTGGATGCAGCTGAGACATTGGGCCACTGACTCATCACTGCACACGTCCAGCTGGGCCACAGTGAGGGTCCGACCCAGAGCCTCCCCAGCAGCTGCCTCCAGTGTCCCCTTCTTTCCCAGATCTCTCATGGTGGCCACCACTGGGGACAGAAAGCAGTTGGGGCAGGTACTGGCTCCTTTCCCCTAAGGATGGACTTGTACGGTTCTGTGGTCTTGCCTGAGCAGTCACAGAGGGATGGAGACCCACAGATTTGCACACCTACATTCACCACACATCCACAGAATCACACTTGTGTACATATCTTTACATGCTTATCCATCCATCCATCCATCCGTCTGTCCATCCATCCATCCAACATGTTTATTGAGCATCTACTACATATCATGTCCTATTCTAGGTGCTGACACTCTTGCATAAAATAAGATAAAGTCTATGCCTTCATGGAATTCACAGCCTAGTAGGCCAGACAATAAAATAACTATAAAACAGATTGCTTTGAGGAGAAATGCATAGACATCTAGGGTCAACATATCTGCTCTGTGCACATGCAGCTATGATATACACATTTACATCATCAGCATGAGTTCCAGCTTATTGAATACCTACTATGTGCCAGACACTGTGCTAAACAGTTATAAGTACCATCTCAAATCCGCACAGGAACCCTATGATCAGATCGCTAACGTTTTTCCAAAGATGGCCATGACATCTTTCATTGCATGTGTTCGTCTAGAACCTTGCTGCTCCCCC
>NW_006292342.1:177369-178477 GCF_000327345.1 Myotis davidii | reverse complement strand
TTCCCTCTCCTTGGATCTGTGACTAGCTGTGAGCCAATAGACTGTGGGGCTAGTGACGTTGCGTGGCTTCTGAGTTGAGGCCAGAAAAGGCGCTGCAGTCGCTGCCTTGTTTGCTGGCACACTCACACTCCGGCTGCCTTCAGCCACCCTGTAGCAGCCCCGCGGTCCTGAGGTCACCAGGTGGGGAGGAAACTCAGGCCACTGAGCTTCCCGAGAGGGAGGTGCCTGTCCGAACCCTGACATGCTCCAGCCTCCTCTGTTCTAGCTGTGGCCTTTGGCCCTGAATCAGAACCACCCCGCTGAGCCCTTCTGAGTTCATGGCTTTTGTGACTGTGAGATAAATGATGATAGTTTTTTATACTATAAGTTTTTTTTTTTAATCCTCACCCGAGGATATTTTTCCACTGATTTTTAGGGAGAGTGGAAGAGAGAGGGAAAGACAGAGAGAAACATCGATGTGAGAGAAACACACTGATTGGTTGCCTCCTGCATGAGCCCCAACCAGGGCCTGGGCCAGGGAAGAGCCTGCCACAGAGAGGAAGGGAGAGGGATAGAGAGTTAGAAACATCAATGAGAGAGAAACATTGATCAACTGCCTCCTGCATACCTCCAACTGGGAATGTGCCCGCAACCAAGGTACATGTCCTTGACCGGAATCGAACCTGCAACCTTTCAGTCTGCAGGCCGACGCTCTAGCCACTGAGCCAAACCAGTTAGCTCTCATTTATTTTCTTTTAAAAAATTGATTTTAGGGAGAGAGATAGATCCATTGCTCTAAGAATCCATGCATGCATTGGTTGACTCTTGTATGTGACTTGACCAGGGATTGAACCCCAAAACTTGGCGTATCCAGACGATGCGTATGTGCCCTTGACTGGAATCAAATCCAGGACCCTTCGGTCCACAGGCCAGCGCTCTACTTACTGAGCCAAACTGGCTAGGGCTACACCGTAAGTTTTGATTTATTATTTAGCAATGGTAACCAGAACAAGTAGGTAAAGTTATCTCCATCGTATAGATTAACACACTAAGGCTCAAGAAGGTGACATTTCCGCTCTGTCCCACCCCTAGCTAGCTTTAAAACTGAGATTTGAACCTAGTTTTTTAA
>NW_006292342.1:174093-177245 GCF_000327345.1 Myotis davidii | reverse complement strand
GGAATGTGCCCGCAACCAAGGTACATGTCCTTGACCGGAATCGAACCTGCAACCTTTCAGTCTGCAGGCCGACGCTCTAGCCACTGAGCCAAACCAGTTAGCTCTCATTTATTTTCTTTTAAAAAATTGATTTTAGGGAGAGAGATAGATCCATTGCTCTAAGAATCCATGCATGCATTGGTTGACTCTTGTATGTGACTTGACCAGGGATTGAACCCCAAAACTTGGCGTATCCAGACGATGCCTCTAACCAGCTGAGCTACCTGGCCAGGGCTTTCCTTATTTCTAAGATGGGTCAAATGACAGTGAACACCTCATAGGGGTGCTGTTCGGATTAAATATCTAACTAGATGCAAAGCCCTTAGCCTGGCACATTGTCAGCACTCAATAAACGTATCCTTCAGCAGCTTCATACACTCCGCCTGCCGGGGACACACGCGGCCCAGCGGCTGTCCTGCGCACTGGCACTCAGACGGCCGCGCTCCGAGCTGTGCTTGTGTCTAAGACGGAGGATGGAGAGAGGGCTGGGAGAAGCAGTGCTGCCAACTGGGACAATGCCCTCACCCCCTGCAGCCTTCTCTTAAGTAACAGCCCTCTGTCCACTTTGACTCTGGCCTGCTCTGGGCCAGAGGTCTCCACGGGTGGGGTGCAGACTGGGGCAGTTGACTCCAGAATTGCAGGAGGCCAAGTCCTCTAGGACCCCTTGAGCCCTCAAGGTCAGATTCACTTAAGAAGCTTACCTTGGAGCAGTAATCTGGGGAGGGTTGGGGAAGGGGAGCCCTAGGGACCGCCTGAGCGAACCCCCCCGTCAGCCCTCTTAAAACTACCACCCACCCTTTGCTTAATTTTGCTTTTTTAAAATATTTTTATTGATTTCTTACAGAGAGGAAGGTAGAGGGATAGACAGTTAGAAACATCGATGAGAGAGAAACATTGATCAGCTGCCTCCTGCACATCCCCCCACTGGGGATGTGCCCTCAACCCAGGTACATGCCCTTGACTAGAATCGACCCCGGGCCCCCTCAGCCCGCAGGCCGACGCTCTATCCACTGAGCCAAACCGTTAGGGCTTAATTTTGCTTCTTAGCACTCATTAGCACTAGACATATAAAAATTTAAAACTTGCTTATTGTCTGTCCTCCCTCGCCTCCCCCACTACACCACGAATCAGGGTCTGTTTCGTTCACAGCTGTGTTTCCAGCCCCTAGAACAGTGCCTGGCGTCCAGTAGGTGCTCAAGAAATGTTCATTAGATGAGGATTGACTCCCAAGGAGAGGTGCGAAGGGAGCCTCCACGGGTCCTGGGTCCTCCCCCAGCCCACAAATGCGGCCTGAAGGGAAGGGCTGGTGGAAATAGTGCCAAGGGGGCTGAGGGTCCTGGAGGCCATGCCCACCCCTGCCCTCTCCGCCCTGCCCTGGGCCCGTTACCCTGGTAGCGCTGCCTGGAGTCATGAGCCAGCTGCACTGCGAGCTCCAGGCCGATTCCGGATGAGCAGCCTGAGATCAGTACAGTCCGGGGAAGGTCGGCCATGTTGATCCCTCCCTGGACGTATGACCTCTGCTGGCAGCACCTGCCTCCTGCCTCCCATCTCCCTCATCAGCCTCAGGACAGACCGCCCACAGGGTGAAGGGTCCCCACGACCCTTCTGAGCTGACCCAGGCCAGGCCCCCTTTCCGTTATCTGTAAAAATTTCTTCTCCTCACTGCTGCACTCATACCTGGGGGCTTTTTATTATGATTGTACATTATTCGGGGTGGAGGGAGTTTCAGGAAGCCGGGGGAATTAGCAGGAGTATCCTCTTGCGGTCTCTATTCTGGGCAAAGAGTCTCTGATTGGAGGGAGAGAGGGAGAGGAGGTGGCAGAGAGGGTGGTCTCAGTGGGGTCCTCTCCGATGCGCACAGGAATGTCAGAAGATATAGCAGATACAGCAGAAACCTCCCCGCAAGGCAGGGCAAGGCAGCGCAGAAACCTAATGAGGCTCAGCCTCAGATGTCCCCAGGGCGGGAGGAGGAGCAGCTTGGGGAGATTCCCTTTGCTGCCCCTACCCTGGGAGCCCCCATCTGCCCCTCAGGCCACATGGGCCCCCACCCCCTCCTCTCCAGGGACACAGGGACTCTTTGTCTGAGGAGCCAGAGGCTGGGAGGGAGGCACTGCTGGCTTCTCTCTCTGGGTGGTGAAGGGGGAGCTCAGGGCCCAGGCCACACCCGCCCCTTGGGCTCCTCCCTGCAGAAGCTCTCAGACCCCACACACCTGCTCCTGTTCAATGGCACAGACAGCTCCACCTGACGCCCTGGGGCCTCTTCACACTGGAGGGTCCCAGTAGGGGGGGGGGGCTGTGCCTCACCCCAGAATGGCAGGGAACCGCTCCTCCCTGTGGCAGTGCTCTGTTTTGGGGTGTAGTTAGACACCCACATGTAATGGGGGTATGTGTGCAGATTTGGGGTTGGGGGTAGAGCATCCTTTTGGGGACCTGAGCTGGGCAGAGGAGGGCTGGGGATGGAGGTGGGATCCTTTATTGAAGGTTAAGAGTTTGGGGGAAAGCAAGGCCGGTGCTTGGGAATCTGTGGGGAGGTGGGGAGGGGCCGGGACATCCAATTCTGGAATGTGGGAGGACAGATGAAGGTTTGGGGCAAGTCTGGGAGCCTCATTGTAGAATCTGGGGTGAGGTTTAAGGTGGGAAGAGGACCCCTTGTTTAGGAACCTGAAGGGAAGGTGTGGGGGTGAGGCAGTACCTCTTCCGTGGGGCTAAGCGATTGGGGTAAGGCAGGTGGGTAAGAGGTTGGCAGGAGGCTGAGATCCCATTAGGGAGCCTCAGAGGCACAGAAAGAACTTGGTAGAAAGCTGTACCTCCTAATTCCAGGGCCTGGATGGAGGCTGAAGTTTGAAGGAGGCTACGAGCTCCTTTGAGGGGGCCTGCTAGGAGGAAAGGGTTTGGGGGAAGCCGGGAACCCTGAATTCTAAGGCTGAGTGGGAGTGACCCTCCTCCTCCGGAGTGGGGTGGGGCAAGCCGGGCCCCAGCGCCGGCCCAGGGCTCCGCCCAATCAGCGCTCAGCACAAACTTTCCAAACTCCCCCCACCAGCTGTCAGCCACCCCCCTCTCGCGGGTCCCGCCTGGCCGGGCGCGGGAGTGCAGGGCGAGGCCAGGGCGCGGTC
>NW_006292342.1:173416-174022 GCF_000327345.1 Myotis davidii | reverse complement strand
CTCGCTGCAGCTTCTGCCCCGGACACAGGCGGGTGAGCCCGGAGGGAGGGCGCAGGACACGGAGTGCAGAATCCAGCGAGGCGCCCCAAGGCGGGGTGGAGTCGGGAAGGGGGAGGCGTGCGCCTTGCCCGTGGCTACCGTGTGCGACTGTCCGGCTCCGGGCGATTTGGGGGTGTGACAGCTGGGCGATTTGGGGGGCGGGGAAGCGAGGGGCCGTGTCTTGCTGGTGGGTGCATGGGAAGAATGCGGTTTACAGGTGTATGTGTGCGGTGCGCAGCAGTGGGTGTCTGCCCACTTGGAGGGAAACCGTGTGTGTGCTTGAGAGTGAGGGTTGACGCTTGTCTGGATGTGGTGACGGGCTGACCCCCGAGGCGAGTGTGTGAGAGTAAATAATTGCCCGAGGACATAAGCCGATGATTCTGAGGGTGACGGCGAGGGGGGCGAGCATGGGAGGGGGCTCATGGGAGATTCAGACTTCCCTTTGCGTCTCCCCAAATGCCTGCACCCTACTCTCCCTCTTCTTCCTCTGCCCCCGATGGGAGCGCGCCCACCTCCTCTCCCCCATCCCCGTTCCCCTCCCCCCACGCCGCGCTGCCCAGAGCAGGG
>NW_006292342.1:161360-173406 GCF_000327345.1 Myotis davidii | reverse complement strand
CCCTGAGTGGGCCTAGGGTGTTTTTCCCGAGGAATTTCTCAGGAGTCCCCCCAACCCCCCCGCTCCGAAGGGTCCCGGAGGCCGCCGGAGGGCTGAGTCAGCGCTGACGCACGCCCAGCTGCGCTCCTCTGGCCGGGTGCCACGTCCCCCCTGCCCCCAAGCAGGGTTCCCGGTGCGGGGCACCTGGGGGTTGGGAAGATTTTGGTCCCTCAAGTGATGATCGAGAGGGCTTCCCGGTCTGAGGGACTCCAGGCAGGCCCTCTTGGGAACCCCTCCCTAAGATAAACTCGGACCCCCAACACACACACACCCCATTTTCTCTGAAGTTCAGGGAGGTGCCTGCTCACGTGGATAACCCCAGATTGGCCTGTGCCCCATTCCCACGCTCACTCATCCACACTAGCGTCCAATCTCGGGCAGTTATTCAGAATGCAAGCCCCTGGGACACCAGGAATGTTAAACACCGGTGCCCACGCTCAGGCAGCCCCATCAGTCACCCGCACACGGCCACAGCTTTGTCACCCTCCTACGCTTTCAAACGCTCACATATGCTTCCACTGGCACCCACACAACATGGTCAACATTCACAGCCAGTCACCCACACGTTGGCTTGGCGACACTCTCAGATATTACCGCACGCCCCCAACTCCAGTCTAAACACAATCACAGATCACCTGTGAGACCTCATTGCCGACCCCACTCACATGGACACACAGCCACAACTCAAAGAACTGGACCTAATCTTTCCGTCACAGGCCACAGACTCACACGCACGGACACCACAGATCACGTCTTAGCCATTCTCTGCTCCACGAATGTCACACACATGCACAATCTCCCGCACGTGCACAGTAGCACATACCCACATTCCACAGACACTCACACCTACGCTTTCCTACACGGAGGGTATCCCAGCCATGTCCCAGCCTGGTCCCTGCCTGCCTCCCTCCACATCCTAGACCCCACCCTGGGGCCCTGACCACCACGGGGGAGTCTGTGAGGGAGTGTGGGCTGGGTCCGTGACAGACCCCCACCCCCTGACTGCAGGCAAGACTCAATGCCTCTTGTGTGTCTTCTTGTCACGAAGCCAGCCATGAAAAGAAAGGGAGGTCAGTTTCTGAAAGGTCATTTCGGAAGGGACACAGGACTGAAGCAAGAGGCATTTGGGTTAGATGCTGGGAAGGACTTTTTAAACGTGAGTGAGCAGCTGGTAGAGAGGAGATTTGTCCCCCTGCATAGAGACTGAGGGCTGGACGAGGGGGAGCCTGGGAGAGCCACACTGAGGTGCTGGTTCTCAGCCCTCCCCTGGGCCCCAGCCTGGAGAGGGGGCAGCTGGGATGGTCATTGCACGAGAGAGTGAGGAGAGAGTGACCCTTGTGGTTAGCAGAGCCTGGGAGCCCAGATCTTAGCCCCAGGGGTCTGTAACCCAAATACCTCTTAATGACAGCCCAGCCACAGAACAGGCAATTAGAGATGGGGCTGATGATGGCAGCAGGATGGGGGGTGAGGGAGAGATAGAGAGAACAGTCCACACACAGAGATACAGAGAGATAGAGAGGCACTGAGATAGAGACATGCAGAGAGAGACAGATAGGAGACCAAATAAAATAGAGAGAGAGAGAGGGAGAGAGAGAGAGAGAGAGAGGAAGAGAGAGACTGATTCAGAGCTGGACACGGAGAGAGACCTGGAAAGACCGAGACAGAAAGTGGGGCAGAGGGAGGGCGTTGTGGGGGAGAGAAGATATAAAAAAAAAAAAAAGAAAAAGAGCAGAAGGAAGTTGGGGTAAGAGGGAGCTGAGGCTGGAACAGGCTCTATGGAGTCTGCAGAATGAAGTCTGACCCAGGAGAAGCTGGAATGGGGTCCCTCACCCAAGCCCCTATTTCCCTCAGCTCGGGGCCCCTATCCTGGTTCCCACTGGTGAGGTCAGCAGAGCCGCCCCCAAGCTGAGGTCATGGGCAGATCCAGTAGAATCTGACTCCTGCCAAGAGGCTGGGTCAGGGGGTCAGTGGGGCGTCTGCGGGGGGGTGGAGAGGAGGGGAGGTCGGGCAGTGGCTTTGGGCCAGGGGTAGCCCCGCCCACTCCTGCCCAGCCATGTGGTGCCACTTACTGCTGGCCAGCCTGGGCTGCGAGGGGCGGGGCTGCTAGAACTGCTTGGATTGGGCTCTGATTGGGCCAGACCAGTTCCTTCCTTTGCTGGGTGAGAGGGAGCAGGTCAGAGGGAGGAGGTCAGGAGGTTATCAGAGAGGTAACCTTGGTTCATAGTGAAGACAAAGAAGGAGATAAAATGGGGAGGTCACAGGTCAGATGACTGGGATCGGCAGAGGGAGGAGGTCGAGGGCATGGCCAGAGAAAGAGTGGTCCCAGGGAGGAGATCATGGGTGACGGTGGTCAAGCGGGAGGTCAGAAGGCAGTGGTCAGGAGAGGTGGTGGTCAGAGGGAGGAGTTCATAGGCAGTGGTGGTCAGAGGGAGGAGGTGGGGAAGGAACACGCAAGAGGCCCCGTCCTCTCCAAGTGGGTTTCCCCTGGCAAGGGGGCTCTGGGCCTGGAAGCAGCCCCAGAGAGCTGGTGCGGGGGAGTGTGGAGAGGGGGACAGTCGGGCTCTGGGGCTCAGGCCAGGAAGCTTTGATTCATCCCAGAACTAGGTCAGTGTTTTCTCTCTCACCAAAACCAAGGGGAAAAAAACACAACAAAACAGGAGTCAACAGGCTCATGGGGCCGCAACAGCTGTGGGTTGGAGAGGGGGGTGAGGGTCCTAGACCTGCTCCCTCTCTCTGACCCATAAACACAGTGTGTGTGTGTGTGTGTGTGTGTGTGTGCACGCGCGCGCGGGGGGGTGGGGGGGAGCTGGATCCCCAGACCTGAGCCACTCACATGGAGCCCTGGGCTTATTTTAACTGCCATGCACCCCGCTTCTTTCTGCAGCAGACCCCGTGGATGTGTTGGAGGCTCTGGGCGTGCGGGGGGGCCAGGCTGGGGTCCCTGAGGGGCCTGGCCTCTGCCCCCAGAGGGTCCCAGAGGGTGACCGGGCATTCAGGGTGGGCAAGGCCAGCACACTAGGTGTCCCCACGTGGGAACTCTTTCCAGGTAAGTCAGTGTGGGAGGGACTGGGGGTCATCCTGGGAGCAGGGGTCACTGCCAGGTCATCTGAGTGGCCCCCTTTCCCTCCGGACCCCATCAGATGAACAGTTTCCTGAGAACTTCTCTGTGCTGATCACCCTGCGGGGCCAGCCAGCCAACCAGTCTGTCCTTCTGTCCGTCTATGATGAGGATGGCACCCGGCAGCTGGGCCTGGCGCTGGGGCCAGCTCTGGGCCTCCTAGGGGGCTCCTTTAGACCCCTCCCCCAGCCGGTCAACCTCATGGATGGCAGGTGAGTAGAGGGAGAGTGAGGGCCCACAGAGTGGCGGGGTGAGACGCACCCCCCACGGAGACATCTCCCTGCAGGTGGCACCGGGTGGCAGTCAGTGTGGATGGCGGCGCGGCGACCCTGGTGGCTGACTGTGAGCCTCAGCCCCCGGTGCTGGGCCAGGGCCCGCGGTTCATCAGCACAGCGGGACTCACGATGCTGGGGAGCCAGGACCTCGGGGAGGAGAGCTTTGAGGTAGGTGTTCCATGAGGGGACACTGAGGCAGCGGGCGGGCAGCAGTTTTATCCACAGCCTGATCTGGAGGAGAGATGAGAGGATGGGGATGTCCAGCAGGGAGCACCATGAGTCCTTGTGCGTCTTTGTGGCGTGTGACTGTGAGATTCTAGAGCCACGAAATGATCACTTGTGATGCGGATATTTGGCTTTTGTGGCGGGAGGATAAGGCTGTGATGGTGACTGTGCTCACTGTGGTGGCGTGTGATTGCATGTGGGGAGGGGGGTATGATGTTGGGTGCGGGCAAGGCGTGAGGTTGAGTGGCCATGTGGCAGGTGTGCCTTTGGTGTGCTGACTGTGTCTGGCGACGGTGCTGCGTGTGACTGTGATGTGTGCCACCTCCAGGAGGCCAGCGGCCTCCTCCGTCCTGGTGTTCCCCTCTCCCGGCACCTTGAAGGTCACCTGACACCCGAGAGCGAAGGAACACATGTGCCCCCGATGGGACGGATATTGAGGGGTGTGCTTTGCGGTTGTGATTTGCTGTGACCCTGATAGAATCTCTCTTCTCTCAGTTTTGGAGAACCGAGGGGTCACTGGGGCTGCTGTGGTGGGGGCCACCCCCTCCTTATACTTAGGGTGCTCTGGGTGGAGAAGCACCTAGCCTCGATGCTGGGGTTGGGGGTCAGGGTTAGCCTGTGGCTTCCTTCCCTGTCTCCCACCCTCTCCCCAGGGAGACATTCAGGAGCTGCTGATCAGCGCAGATCCTCAGGCGGCCTTCCAGGCCTGTGAGCGGTACCTTCCTGGCTGTGACCACCTGGACCCTGCAGGCACCCGGGTGAGTGAGAGGCTTGTGCTGAGGTCACAGGCTGAGTCAGCCCCAGCTTCGGGTCTCAGGGATGAGTGAATGCTGAGCCCCATCTATGGGGCTGAGAGACTCCTGCCCTCCAACAGATCATAGGCATGGGTGATCTTGACCGGGGATCGTAAAGCCGAATGAGCCCTGGCTTCAGGACACAGGATTAGTGGGCGATGTGCTAACATGGCCTCGAGTGACCGGAGTGATGAGGCCCACACGGGGGGCCTCTGGGTCTGACTGGGGTCTTCTTCCCAGGCCCCCCAGGGTGAGCCAGAAACCCCTCCCCCCAAACGGAAGAGGAAGGGGAAGGGGAAGAAAAAAGGGCGAGGTCGTAAGGGGAAGGGCAGGAAGAAGAAGAACAAGGAGGCCATGACCCTGGATCCATCGCTTGGCTCCCTGGAGAACCGGGTAAGGGACCTTTGACCTCTCACCTCTGATCGTTGGCTGCCTGACTTCTGGTTCCTGATTCCCACCGATGAAGGTCTCTGCTTTCAGTCTCCATCCGGACTTTTGCTTTACCTTAGCTGACTGGTGACTGGGTGGTGGGGAGGGGGTGTTGGTTCAGTCTCATGAGCTCTCCATCTCTGCCCCCAAGTTCTGGGGGGTTGGAGGGAGGGACCATCTCAGGACGAGGACCTTAATATTAGAAGGATCTTGATGAGGGCCCTGTTTAAGGGTAGCTGGGGCTCATCAGAGTGTCTGCCATTCCTTGGGGTTGACTGTTTGGGGCCGCTGGTGAGGGTTATTTATTGGGGAGTCAGTAATTGAAATTGGGAGCACTATTTGACTTCCCTGATAGAGATTGATGGTTGGTTGGTGTGTCCCAGGGCAGGGGTCATTGCTGAAGGCCATTGGCTGGGGCCCTTGGTTAGGGCAGGGGCACTGGTTGACTACATCGGCTTCTGGTACTAGCGGGGAGAAAGACTTATTATTTCAGGCCCAGAGCAGGGGCACCAGGGGTAGCTGCCTCTCCCCAGCCCCTTCCTCAGCCCCTTACCTGGGCCCCCACTGTCTTCTTTGTGCTCTTGACCCAGTTCCTCTGCAGCTGTCCCGGCCAGAGGAGCTGCCGCTCCCTCACTGACTGTGGCCTGGCTGGCTGGCTGGGAGCTCGTCTTGGGAGAGAACATGTGGGATAGGCTTCCGGGAGCCTGGCCCTGAGTGCTGGACCTTGACCCTGCTCAGTGGGCTCTGGAGCCAGCCCCGCTCTGTCTTCCAGGCTTCTGACACCAGGCCCAGCACTCCTCCTCCACGCAGGAGAGCTCCCCCTGCTGGTTGTCTTGGTCCAGCCAGCACACCTTCGCCTCTAGGGGCCAGCCCCTCCCCACCTCTTACGTTCTCTGGGAATCCTCTTATCCCACTTCCCCAGACTGGGAGCGGGGCAGGGCCCATCTCCTCCTTTGTCTCCTTTTTGTCTTAATTAACCTGGCCCTAAACCTGATCCTCCTGTGTCCCTTCTCCAGACCTCTACCGACATCCCCAAGACAGAGGCAACAGCTCCAACGCTGCCCCCGACTCCCACGCCCTTGGTCATCGCCACCACTGTGACCATTGGCCGCAATGTCACCATCCTGGAGGTTGGCGGAAAGTGGGTGGGGCTGGAAGGGAAGGTCCCTGGGCAGTGGTGGCGGCAGGTGATCGGGGTGAACTTTGGTCTGTCCTAATGTCCGCAGGAGGGGCTGGACCCTGACAGTGAAAATGAACTGGGAACCCTGGAGACTGATTTAGCCGGAGAGGATGAGGAAGGAGACGGCCCCACCATGGGCCCCAACTTCCGGGCAGCAGAACAGCCATCCCAGACTCAGTTCCACATCTTTCCTGTGAGTCTGGGTGACGGTTAGGCGCAGGGGGCGCCTCACAGGGTCACATTCTCCCTCTTGCCTTATTTTTATCTTGCCTAGCATGCCTTCCTACCACCCCAGTGGAGTTGACAAATATTTATCTACAGACACTGTGCTAATGTGGCAGACATTGTGCTAATTAATAGATGGCTCTGTGGGCGGGGTGATTCATTCAACTTTTCGTCTAAGCATGATGAGAAGTCACTGGAGATGGAACAAGATCTGATTGGGAGTCTTAACCGCTCCTCTGGCTGCTGAGCAGCACGTGGACCAGAGGGGGAGCCAG
This sequence comes from Myotis davidii, assembly GCF_000327345.1. NCBI lineage: Eukaryota > Metazoa > Chordata > Mammalia > Chiroptera > Vespertilionidae > Myotis > Myotis davidii. Next base: position 166,846 of record NW_006292342.1, on the reverse strand, counting down.
AGGGGCAGCAGGGAACCAGTAGTCTCTGCAGTAGCTTCGGTGGGTGACCTGGAGGAGGGCAGTGGAGGTGGGGATAGAAACAGGAGGACAGATCTGGGTCATGCTCCGTTTGGGTCTTGCTGCTGGAGGTGGAGACAGATGTAAGGATGACGGTAGATTCCCGATGGGACCGTGGAGTGAGATGGGGAAGCTTGAGGGAGGGCAAGTAGGAGGTGCCAAGGATCTCATTTTGGATGTGCTAACTCGGCAGCCCCTGTTTGGCCTCCAACTGGAGACTTCAAGCTGGTGGTTGGTTAGAAGATTCTGGTGTTCAAGGGAGACGGTCTAGGCTGGAGATAAACCCTGGAGACTGGTCCACCGAGAGAGGCTATCTTTAGACAAGGAATTGGATAGGCTCGTCTAGGGCCGTGGTCAGCAAACCGCGGCTCGCGAGCCACATGCGGCTCTTTGGCCCCTTGAGTGTGGCTCTTCCACAAAATACCACGTTTGGGTGCGCACTGGTACAGTGCGATTGAAACTTCGTGGTCCATGTGCAGAAGTCGGTATTTTGTGGAAGAGCCACACTCAAGGAGCCAAAGAGCCACATGTGGCTCGTGAGCCGCAGTTTGCCGACCACTGGCTAGGGAACTAATGCAGACAGAGAAGGGGGCACAGGTTCTAGCTGTGGTGCTGGACAGGGTGGAGGTGAAGAATTCTAACGAACTTACCCCGAGTGCCTGTTCTGTGCCAAGCATTGTTTGAACGTATTCCTATGTTCATGGGATGGCTCTTGTCACGGGATGCCATCATTCACCCACCCACCGACTCTGCAGGGGAGGCCAGAGAAGTTAAATGAGTGGCTGTCCACCTGTCAGCTGGTGAGAGGCAGCTCCAGGGTTAGGACCGCACAACAGACTCTAGCGTGGGTGCTGTCACCTGATGCTGCCTGGCCAGGCGGCAGCCGGAAGCTGAGCTGCTCAGAACATCTTGGTTGAAGAAAGGACAGCCCAGGCAGCTCAGAGGATGGGCTCTGTGTGCATGCGTGCACGTGTGTGTGTGTGTGTGTGTGTGTGTGTGTGTGTGTGGAGTGTGTGTGTTGAGTGTGGGGTTGGTTGGCTAGGAGTTCTTTGTCTGAGTTGCAGGGCTCACATCTCTTTTCTGTCCACCCCCTGTCCCAGGGTGCTGGAGAGAAGGGAGCCAAAGGAGAGCCTGCAGTGATTGAACAGGTGAGGGGCCTGGGGCTGGGAGGAAGGGGTGGAATCCGGGCTAGAAGGAGAGTCACGCTCGTTTTTCCTTCAGGGACGGCAGTTCGAGGGACCCCCAGGAGCCCCAGGACCTCGGGTGAGTCAGGGCTGCATTCCTCTCTTCCTGTCTTTCTCTTCCAGTTGGGGTGTTTGAGCCCCTGGGGTGAGGAGTTGGAATGTGATATTGTTAGGTCATTTGAAGACTATTGGACGGTTGAGGCTCAAAGGATGCCAGAATAGGAATTGGGGCGTAAAGGGGATTGCTGTGGGTCCATATAGTATTAGGGGCCAGGAATGACTCCGTGGTTGGCTGTAGAAGTCAGCATGGGGTCAGGGTCAGTGGTGGGTCAGAAAACAGCCTGGTCCAAACTTTGCACTTCTCATGACCTCTGTTCCTCTGTCCTCAACAGGGGGTGGACGGCCCCTCAGGCCCTCCTGGACCCCCAGGGTTCCCCGGGGACCCCGGCCTACCGGTAAGAGCCTCCCCAGGGTGTATCCGTCTGGGGAGTGAGGTTTCAGGCGGTGGGGCTGAGGGGGGCAGCATGGATGTCTGAACGTGGGTCTGAGAGGCGGGGCCGGGGACACGGTCCTGGAGCTGGTTCAGGCCCCTCCCGCTCCTCTCTCCGCCCGTGAGCTGTCACTCGGCTCGGCTTCTGTCTCCTGCTTTTCTCCCTGTTTCTCTCTCTGAGTGTCTTTTATCTCTGTTTTCTTCTTATGTCCGTGTCTCTGTTTTTTTTTTTTTTAAGTATTTTTATTGATTTCAGAGAGGAAGGGAGAGAGAAAGAGATAGAAACATCAATGAGGAGAGAGAATCATTGATTGGCTGCCTCCTGCACTCCCCCTACGGGGGATCGAGCCCGCAACCTCGGCATGTGCCCTTGACTGGACTCGAACCCGGGACCTTCCGTCCACAGGCCGATGCTCAGCCACTGAGCCAAACCGGTTTCGGCCTTTTTTTTTTTTTAAGTATTTTTATTGATTTCAGAGAGGAAGGGAGAGAGAAAGAGATAGAAACATCAATGAGGAGAGAGAATCATTGATTGGCTGCCTCCTGCACTCCCCCTACGGGGGATCGAGCCCGCAACCTCGGCATGTGCCCTTGACTGGACTCGAACCCGGGACCTTCCGTCCACAGGCCGATGCTCAGCCACTGAGCCAAACCGGTTTCGGCCTTTTTTTTTTTTTAAGTATTTTTATTGATTTCAGAGAGGAAGGGAGAGAGAAAGAGATAGAAACATCAATGAGGAGAGAGAATCATTGATTGGCTGCCTCCTGCACTCCCCCTACGGGGGATCGAGCCCGCAACCTCGGCATGTGCCCTTGACTGGACTCGAACCCGGGACCTTCCGTCCACAGGCCGATGCTCAGCCACTGAGCCAAACCGGTTTCGGCCTTTTTTTTTTTTTAAGTATTTTTATTGATTTCAGAGAGGAAGGGAGAGAGAAAGAGATAGAAACATCAATGATGAGAGAGAATCATTGATTGGCTGCCTCCTGCACTCCCCCTACTGGGGATCGAGCCCGCAACCTGGGCATGTGCCCTTGACTGGACTCGAACCCGGGACCTTCAGTCCACAGGCCGATGCTCAGCCACTGAGCCAAACCAGCTGGGGCTCTGCTACTTTTTATGGTTCTCTCCCTCTATTTCTATATCTTTCCCTGCCTACTCTCTCTTTCTCTTTCTCCCTGCCTCCATCTTTCTCTGTCTCTCCCTGCCTCCCTCTCTCTATTTCCCTGTCTTCACCCCTCTCCTCTTCCATCTCTATCTCTCACCCCTGTCTCTCTCTGTCACCCTTCTTCCTCTCTTAGGGCCCTACTGGCCATCCAGGAATCCCTGGCATGGATGGACACCGGGGCCTCCCGGGAACTGTGATCATGATGCCGGTAAGAAGGAAATAGGGTGGCATAGCTTTGGGGGGTGGTGCCTCTCTTTGGGGCTCCCCTCACTGCCAATTGCCTGCTAGTTCCAGTTTGCAAGCAGCTCCCTCAAAGGACCCTCAGTCTCCTTCCAGCAGGCCCAGGCTCAGGCAATAATGCAACAGGCTCAGGTGCGTGGAGGACAATCAGGGGACTGACGGGGTGGGGGGTGGAGATGGAAGGACATTGAGGGAATGGCAGAGATGGGGGTAACGAAGGGCTGTCAGGACAGGGAGATATTTGTCTCCTGCAGATCCCCTCTGGCGGGGTGGGGGCTGTGGTCGGGTGCGTGTTGGGGGTATTGGAGTCTCATGGTAGAGCTGAGGCTCTGTTGCCCTCTGTCTTTCCAGCTCTCTATGAAAGGGCCCCCTGGCCCAGTGGGGCTCACTGGACGCCCAGGCCCCGTGGTGAGTATAGAGGCTGTGGTGAAAGGGAGATATGTCAGTGGAGAGGGGCAACCTATTCTAATGGCATTACCCCATCTCTTCTTCCAAGGGTCTCCCTGGGTATGCAGGTCAGAAAGGAGAGATGGGAGAAATGGGGCCACAGGTAAGATCGGGGGTGGGGACTGGACTGCATGGCAAGGGTCTTCCCTTAGGGCCACGAAATAAAATGCTCGTTGGGGAAAATGACAAAGGGGCTGGGATACCCTTGCAACTACTACCCTTCCTTGGGAATGATTTAAAATAAGTCCTTCCTGCTTCTTCTTTTTCTTCCCATTCTCCTTTTCTTTCTCTTCTAGGGTCCCCGAGGCCTTCAGGGACCTGTTGGGCCCCCTGGCCGGCAGGGCAAGATGGTGAGTGACTCCTAGGTCCTCAGGTCATCTCTCACCCATCCCTCCACACCCAACACCAGCTCAGCTTTTGCTCCCAGGGTGTTGGTGTCATTGGTGGGATAAGAGTCGAGGACAAAGGATAGCAGCCCCACTGAGTGTATGACAGGAGTCTGGCCCAGTCCACGAGGCAGGGAGGACTTGCCAGGGAAAATGAGGTTGAGCTGAAATCTGGGGTAGAACCAGGTAAAAGGAGAGGAAGGGCATTCCAGGAGAAGGAACAGCATGTGCAAAAGAGAAGTCTGGCACAGGCGGGAAATTACGAACAAGATCCCTCCAGGTAGTTTTAAGTGCCATGAGACAACACACAGCAGGGCAGCTGCTGGAGACTGAAGTTGAGGCTTCTTAATTGTTGTGACGATGGTGACTTGGACTAGAGAAAGGGCAATGGTTGCAAAGAGTAATGGGTGGGTTTGAGATACATGTGGAAGATTAGATTAATACAGAAGCTCCCAGCTCAGGACTCTGTATGCAGAAGATGCTCAGTAAATGTAGTGGGTATCTTGATGATGTCACTCCCCCCACAGGGCCGCTCTGGAGCAGACGGGGCTCGGGGCCTCCCCGGAGACACAGGACCCAAGGTAGGTGATGGGGCCACGACTGGGACTGAGGAAATGTCAGGGCCAAGGACTCAAGGCTCAGCTGGTGTCTCTTTGTGCAGGGCGACAGGGGCTTTGATGGCCTTCCAGGGCTGCCTGGTGAGCAGGGCCAAAGGGTGAGTGTGTGAGGCCCCGCCCACGTGCCCAACTCCTCCCAATACTCATGAGCCCCTCCCCACCCCCAGTGTCAGAGCTTCCAACCCTGGTTCTGAGCCCTCACCCTTCATGTCCCATCTTCTTTCCTGGGGAGGTGGGGTGTGTGTGTTAATCTCTCCCCCCACATTTCCACACTGAACTCCCTTCTGGTCCCACCCTAGGGTGACTTTGGCCATATGGGGCGGCCTGGTCCCCCAGGAGAAGATGGTAAGAAGGTAAGTTTAGAGGGGAGTTAGGAGATGGCTTGGTCTGGAAAGCCAGGATGAGAGTCAGAGAGGAGGGGAGTATTCAAGGAACAGGATGAGGGGTGAGGGTCTGATCCGGAGGGCTAGGAGGCCCCAGCGAGGCTCAAAAAAGACAGAGGGAGAGCCCTAGCTGGTTTGCTCAGTGGATAGAGCGTCGGCTTGCAGACTGAAGGGTCCCAGGTTCGATTCCGGTCAAGGGCACATACCCGGGTTGCAAGCTCGATCCCCAGTGGGGAGTGGGCAAGAGGTAGCCAATCAATGATTCTCTCTCATCATTGATGTTTCTCTCCCTTTCCCTTCCCCTTGGAAATCAATAAAAATATACTTACAAAAAGACAAAAAAAAAAAGAAAAAGAGGGAGAGCTGTGGGCTAGCACTGGAGTTAGGAGGTGAGGCTCAGGGTGGCGGGTCCAGGTTTGGGGTCAGAGGCCTGAATCGAATCACATGTGCTTATCAGCTGGATCCTGTCCCAGGCCCTGCCTCTGGGGCCTCTGGGAGGGGCTGCCCAGATGAGG
>NW_006292342.1:141452-161304 GCF_000327345.1 Myotis davidii | reverse complement strand
CCCCCAACCTCCCTCCCCCTTCCCCAATGATGATGCTTTCCCACAGGGAGCAGAGGGACCTCCGGGGCCCACTGGCCAGGCTGGGGAGCCGGTGAGTATCAGGGACCCTTGGACCCCTTGCCTGGTGCAGGGGACGGAAGTCAGGATCTTGGGGCCTCAGAGCAGCGATGCGGGGATAATGCTCCTACTTCCTTGCAGGGCCCCCGAGGACTGATTGGCCCCAGAGGCTCGCCTGGGCCCCCGGGCAGCCCGGTGAGAACGCCACTGTCTCTCTGCATCCGCATCCCTGCTGCCCTCTCACCTTCCCCCGCATGTCCACTCCCGCTGCCTGCTCTTCTCTGTGCACTCACTCCCCACGGCACCGCGCAGGGTCTGACTCAGCCGCAGGCTCCTGCGTGTCTCCCCTCTTACGACTTCTCTCCCGCAGGGCGCAGTGGGAATTGACGGTGCGCCAGGTGCCAAAGGAAATGTGGTAGGTGTTCTACCCTCCGACCCCTTGACCGTCCATATCCTGGTCTACTCCCATGAGCCCCTCCCCCCACGTCAGCTTCATGGACACCTCAATGCCGTGATCCCCTCCAGCTTCACCAACCCCCCCTTTCTCTCCAGGGTCCTCCAGGAGAACAAGGACCCCCAGGACAGCAGGGAAATCCCGGGTCCCAGGTTTGAGCTACCTTTCCCCATAATGTGGGTGGTGATGGCCAGCCCAGGTCACAGAGGCCCCCCCCCCAGCTGCAGCACTCGCCACCCCTTTCTCATGCCTTCCGTTACCTTCTTTTTTTTTTATGTCCCCAGGGACTCCCTGGCCCCCAGGGACCCATTGGCACTCCTGGGGAGAAGGTGAGTGACAGCTCCGTATCCCTCTCCCCCACCCAGGCCTTGTTTCTGCAGGAAAAGCTCCCACGGACCTCTTTTGTTAGCTCTGGGTAATGATAAAGCACAACATTTCCTAAACGAGGCAGAGGGACACAGTGCCATTGTTGGGGAAGGGTAGGTGGCAGGAAACTGAAAGCCACCAAAGCTAGCTCACACAAGGGGGTACTGACAGGGCACAGGGGAACCCTCAGAAGCCGGCCATAGAAAATATTACCGAGATTCGTGGGTCAGGAACGCCCTCTCTGGGCCCTGTGCTGCCAGCTTTCTCCCTGCCCGTTTCTTCTTGCCTGGCAGGCACGCATTTCAGTGTCCTTACCCCGACTCTCACTTCTACGTGATCTTGAGCTGCTTTGTCACCAACGCTCCTTATGACCTTGTAGTTTCTTGACCCCAATCCAGCTGATCCCAGTTGCTCTCCGGTAAATTTCAGGAGAGAGTCTGACGGGCCCAGCTGGGCCAGTGGCCTGCCTCCGTTGGCGGGACAGAGGGAGTCCCCTCATGCCGGCCAAGGCCCTTCCCTCTTCAGATGAAGCTGTGGGTGGGAGGGGCTTCTAAAGAAAGGGGTGTGGCTGGGGAGCCCCCACTTCAACATCACTCACACTGTTCCCCCATGCCCTGCTCACCCGGCCCAGAGGCAGAGGATTTCAGAGGCTCAGGGAGGCCAGGGGGCTGGGGCAGAGCTGGGGTTAGATGTCCTGTGAGGGGTCTGCTTATTCTGGAATCCTGATGTGGCAGCATGTTCCTGGTGGAACCCAAGCTCTGAGACCCTCTGTCTCCTCCTGTTCACTATCTTTCAGGGTCCACCCGGACACCCGGGAATTCCAGGCCTCACGGGATCTGATGGCCCTCCGGTGAGAGCTGGGTGCCGGAAGGAGGAGGAAGAAAGGGAGGCTTGGGAATCTGGGTGGTCAATGTGGTCTCTGACGACTTAGGATTTTTTCCCCCCAGGGTCACCCAGGCCACGAGGGGCCCACAGGAGAGAAAGGGACCCAGGTACGTGATCTGCAGAGAGGCTGGGCTGGGGATAAGGGTTGGTAAGTCAGGGCCAGGAGTCGGGGGCTTCTGAGGAGAGAGAAGAGGGCCCTGAGAGCAGGGGAGGGGGGAGGACAGGAAGGCACTAATCTCATCTTCTCCGCAGGGCCCAGCAGGGTCCGCAGGCCCGCGGGGGTATCCTGGGCCTCGGGGTGTGAAGGTAGGTGACTCGTCAGCATCGGCTTTGGGGAACCTGCTCCCTCAGAAACACCTGCCTGTGTGATGAGAGGAATCAGTCTGCCAGGCACGGTGTAGTGGGAGAGTGGGGTTTAGGGCTGAGCGGCCAGATACAGGAGCGTGGGTGTTACCTTGGAGCCAAAGGACAGCATTCTAGTGTCATCGTTGCCTTGTGGTTGGGACAGTTAAGTCCACTCGAGGCCGAACCCATTTCACGGTGAGCACATATGCCACGTCCAAGGCCAGGTCAGCACATTGCAGTCAGGCAGGGGTTGTTTTAAGGCTCAAGCCCAGAGTCACGCCATCTACAAGCGCAGCAATGTGGGGGCAAGCGGAGAGCCGCACTGTGGTTAAACAGAGGTCACCATTGACTAGGAACAGGGGCATGGGAATTCACATCTATGTGGTAGCCAAATCCAGTAACCCTGTAGCCAAGTACAGGTGCACTTTACCTGTGGTCTGAGAACGGAGTCGGGTGGTAGCCAAGAGGCAGCTCTTCACATTTGGCATCGTAGGCAGGTCTGGTTATACTCTAACCAGGAAGGAGGCTATCGTGCAGCAGGCCACCGAGTCCTGTGGGTGGCCACGCTCAGTTACACCGTAGCCAGGCGTAGTTATATGTCGTTGAAACCTTTGTGACAGCTGAGCCCAGTTCCACTGTCGCCAGGGCCTGAGAACAGTTGTTGCCAAGCTCAGTTACACTGTGGTCACGTGAGTCGCTCTGTACCCGGAGAAGGCCAGGCTGTTGTCAAAGCACAGAGGAGATCACACCCAAGTGCAATTTCACTGCAGTCACCGTGCTCGGTTACCCTGTGTCTCTCTGTGGAAGGAGACACCGTCATGCTCTTGTCAAAACACAGCATTAGATGGTATCCTACTGTCATTTCGTTGTATCTCGGAGCTCAGTTACACTGTAGCCAAGTGCAGCTTTCCCTGGGGCCGGAGCCCAGAGTTTGGTGTGAGCGGCATCTGGGCTTGCACTGAGCCATCTCGCCGTCCCCAAGCACAGACGTGCCTTGTTGCCAGGCACAGAGTCACATTGTAGCCGGTACAATGGGGAGCATTCCTTCGCCTTCAGAGTGAGGCTGGGGCCTGGAATGTTCATCCTCCTTCTCCTGCCAGGAGGAAATGTGGACACAGTGTCCCTGGAGATGGCAATGAATTACTTGGAAATCTGGCCTTCCCTGCACATCCCCACACAGAGGACCTTGGGAGGCTGCCAGTGAGAAAGGGCGGGAGGGAGCAGCTTCCCGCATACACACTAGTGGGCTGCCCCTACCCCACTCGAGTCCAGCATCCTCTTGGCTTTGGGGAACCTGCTTTGGGGGGCAGGGGACTGAGTTTGGGGCCCTCCTTAATTAAGCAGGGGAAGGACCTGAGAGCTTCTTTATTTTCCAGGGAACCACTGGCGGGGCCTCCATCCAGGGGGAGAAAGGCGAGAAGGTGAGAAGGGAGGGGACTCCTTGTGGGGGAGCCCTAATACGGGGGCTCTGCCTGCGAACCTCCCCTGAACCGTGACCTCTGACCTCTGTACTCTCTCCCATTCAGGGAGAGGATGGCTTCCCAGGCTTCAAGGGTGATGGGGGGCTTAAAGGAGATCGGGTAAGGTGATCTCCTTTAGGTGGGTTTGGGGGACTTGGGGGGAAGACAGGGAGGGGGTGAGTTGGGGCAAAGATGGGGGGCTTCATGGAGTAAGAGTGACAAGGAACGGATTTGAGTTTGGGGGACTTGGGGAAAGACAGGGAGGGGGTGAGTTGGGGCAAAGACGGGGGGGCTTCATGGAGTAAGAGTGACAAGGAACAGATTTGAAGCCGGTACAATGGGGAGCATTCCTTCGCCTTCAGAGTGAGGCTGGGGCCTGGAATGTTCATCCTCCTTCTCCTGCCAGGAGGAAATGTGGACACAGTGTCCCTGGAGATGGCAATGAATTACTTGGAAATCTGGCCTTCCCTGCACATCCCCACACAGAGGACCTTGGGAGGCTGCCAGTGAGAAAGGGCGGGAGGGAGCAGCTTCCCGCATACACACTAGTGGGCTGCCCCTACCCCACTCGAGTCCAGCATCCTCTTGGCTTTGGGGAACCTGCTTTGGGGGGGCAGGGGACTGAGTTTGGGGCCCTCCTTAATTAAGCAGGGGAAGGACCTGAGAGCTTCTTTATTTTCCAGGGAACCTCTGGCAACCGGGGCCTCCAGGGGGAGAAAGGCGAGAAGGTGAGAAGGGAGGGGACTCCTTGTGGGGGAGCCCTAATACGGGGGCTCTGCCTGCGAACCTCCCCTGAACCGTGACCTCTGACCTCTGTACTCTCTCCCATTCAGGGAGAGGATGGCTTCCCAGGCTTCAAGGGTGATGGGGGGCTTAAAGGAGATCGGGTAAGGTGATCTCCTTTAGGTGGGTTTGGGGGACTTGGGGAAAGACAGGGAGGGGGTGAGTTGGGGCAAAGACGGGGGGGCTTCATGGAGTAAGAGTGACAAGGAACAGATTTGAAGGCCTCTCCTTTCTATTCCAGGGGCACCCAGGACCCCCAGGTCCCCGGGGAGAGGATGGTCCTGAAGGGCTGAAAGGGCAGGAGGGGCTGCCCGGTGAGGAGGGGCCCCCAGGCTCAGCTGGGGAGAAGGTGAATGGACCTTGGTCACCCCTCCAGTCTATCCTTCTGCCCTTTTCTCTCCAACCTCAGGAGGCTGCGACCCTCCTTACCGTCTCCCTTGATTCCTCCGCTCAGCGCTCAGCGTTACAGAGCAATGCCATGCACTGCCCTGCTTTTTGTCCCGTAGCCACCGCACGCCCCAGGCTTTGTTTTTTGGTTAATCCTCACCTGAGGATATTTTCCGCATCGATTTTTAGAGAGTGGAAGCCGGGGGGGGGCGGGGGTATCTCACCCTGCTGTGCCTTCCATATGCCCCGGCCATCCTGCCCTCTCCCCCTGACCTCCAGGTTGCAATTTCTAAACCTTGTTCCACAATTCCTCTGTAGGGCAAACTTGGGGTGCCAGGCCTCCCAGGTTACCCAGGACGTCCAGGCCCTAAGGTAAGAAGCCAGGGGGCTGAGGTGGGCAAGGGCAGGGTTCAGAGCCTGATTAACATCTGGGGGTCTGGGCTGTGGTCCCGGAGTTGAGCACTCCACCCCTGGGTCATTGATAAACAGCATAAGGTATTGGCTTTGGTAACAGAGTTGGGCTCAAATACCCACTCATTAACTTCTATGTGATCTTGGGCAAGTCACCCCTTACTTGCTAAGTAACCCTGGGCAAGTCTCTCTCTCTCTCTCTCTCCCTCCCTCTCTCTCTCTCTCTCTCTCTGATTTTTTATAAGAATTTATTGGAGCCCAAACTGAGGACAATTGCTGGGAAGCAAGATCTCAAATGCTCTCTGGGCAAGTTTCTTGAGCCCATTTTTTTTTCAGTTACACAACAGAGATGCCAGTACTATTTATTTCATCCATTTGATTATAATAATGACAATATTTATGATAAAAAATTTATAGGATCCTTCTTACTTGGTGTGATTGAAATTGGTTTAAACAAAGTCAGCAAGGAGGAGAATCATAAAAAAGACATCTCTTACATATCTTGAATTAGTTATAACTTACAATAAAATGCACTTATGTAAAAATGTACATTGCTTGCCAGTGTTTTGATGGATGAGGCTACTGATTAGACACGTCTTTCTGCCACAGCTACACCCATGTTACATCATTAATGATTTATAGTTCTCGTTTGTATAAAGTGGAGCAGAAGCTTAAGGGCGCTTGGGAAGAACTCTCAGTGTAGATCCTTCCAGAGTTCCATGCTTTTGGCACAGTTATCCTGCCATTGCCTAAGTTGACAGCAATTTTTAAAAAATAAATTTTTATTGATTTCAGAGAGGAAGAGAGAGAGAGAGAACCATCGATGATGAGAGAGAATTATTGGTCAGCTGTCTCCTGCACCCTCCCCCCGCCTGGGAGGGGGGGAAGGGAGAGAGAGAGAGAAAGAGAGAGAGAGAGAGAGAGAGAGAGAGAGAGAGAGAGAGAGAGAGAGAGAGAGAGAGAGAGAGAGAGAGAGAGAGAGAGAGAGGTCTAGTCTCTTATTTAAGGGCAACGATCCCATTCCTGAGGGCTCCACTGACATGACTTCATACCTCCCAAAGGCCTCACCTCCGAATACCGTCACGGGGGGGAGGGGGGGGAGCAGAGCTTCAGTTGCGAATGTTGAGGGGGGCTGCCCTGTCTACACTGCGCCCTGCGGAAGCCTCCCAAAGCCCTGTGAGGAGGATGTGGCTGGCTACAGACAGGGAGCGGGTTCCTGGGAGTTAGGCCATTTCCCAGGGCCACACAGTGGGGGGTCTGGGAGCGCAAGCACCGTGAGAGGCAGGAGGGACATCAGAGCCTGTGCTGTCTTCCCCGGTGGAGGGCAGAGCAGGAAGGGCTGCAGCGGGTTAGTTAACAGGCGAGGAAGCCCCACGGCGCTGTGTCCTCGTGGGGAAAACAGATGTTGAATAGGGAGCAAGTGAATGAGGTCGTTTCAATACGAATATGATGGGGAAACAAAATAGGACAGTGCGGTAGACGGAGGGTGACTCAGAGGATGTGGTGGTCAGGAAGGTGGCAGGAAGCCAGACGCCTGCGTGATGTCTAAGTGATGAGGAGCAGCGGCCCCTGGGGACGGGGGAGAAGAGCATCTGAGGCGAAGGGAGCGGCCATGCAAAGGCCTCGGGCAGGAGCGTATTTTTGTCCTCTGAGGAGCACGGAAGAGGCCCGTGTGGCTGGAGTGGAGTGAGCAAGGAGAGAGAGAGAGAGAGAGAGAGAGAGAGAGAGAGAGAGAAGAGGAGAGGAGGGCAGAAGGCCGCTCTGGAGGAGACGGGCTGGAGGACCAAAGAAGCTTCTGGAATCAGTGGCCTGGAAAGGCCTGAAAGGATGGGTTGGGGTGGTTGAATGGGGTGAGGGGTCAGTGTAGCCCACCACCCACTCTCCTCACCCCACCCCTTCTCTCTGATTCTCTCTACTCAGGGATCCACAGGCCTGCCTGGTCCCCTGGGGCCAATAGGAGAGAAGGGGAGGCGGGTGAGTCGTGAGGGGCAGGGAGGGAAGGGCTTACCTGGGCGACAGCATCCGGGGCTGTGCCTGATGCGGGGGTGCTGGGTGTCTGTGTGCATGCCTGGAAGCACTTGAGGGCTTCCTCCCATGTGCAATGCAGGACACATGTAGGTGACCCCGCCTGGCATTGCGGCTCAGGTGCCCCTGCATACATGTGTGCACGTGTGTCCTATGTGCCTCTTAGTGCAGGTTAGATGGGGTGGGGCCTGGGTGCTGCAGCCTGTGGACCTGTGACTGAGTGAACAGGGCATGAGCCTGCACACAGTGTGTGATTGTGGACATACATGTGTGTGAGGGGCATGCATACGTGTGTGAAAGGATATGATATACATGTGTGTGTGTTTCTGTGTACACTGAGCGACTGTGTACACATGCATGTATTACTCGGCTCTGTGTGCATTGCTGCTGAGTAAATGGACATTGTGCATATGCACACGAGTGCATGTATGTGCTGTGCTTACCAGGACCACGCCTTCACATAAACCCATGCATGTATGTGTTTACATTGAGTGTGCACGTGGTCAAGGAACATGTTGCATGATGGGCTTCACATGTCCGCCCAAGGCTGCGATCACCCAGTGCTTGTCACGATGGCATGCAGTCACGGGTGCAACTATGATAAATAGATGTCGGCGTGGACAAACATGCTTATATGTGTGGATCCTATAGGTGCAATCATACATGTCTGTGATCCTTGCGTGATTGTGTGTGTGTGTGTGTGTGTGTGTGTGAGAATGAAAGGCTTGTGAATAAATGGTGGCAGACATCTTTCTAGGTCTGTGATTTGGTTCCTTTGTGTGTTTGTGTCATGTGTTTGCACCGCAACTCCCTTCTGCTCCCCCTCACCTGATTGATTTTCCAGGGGAAGGCCGGGCAGCCAGGACTGGAAGGAGAGCGGGGACTGCCTGTAAGAAATGGAGAGCCTCCCCCACCCCACAGGGTCTTGGGGGGCAGGGCTGGAAGGAGAGACTAGGAGAGGGGAGTTGGGGAGGTCAAGAGTGGGCAAGGAAGAGGATTTGGGTTATGTCGGTGTCCCTGGTGGGACAAGAGGGATGGGACCCAGAGGACTTGATCTCATCTCCTAGGCCGCCCCCCCTCTCACTTCTAATCTTTGCTTCTTTTCTATTCAGGGCTCCCGTGGAGAGAGGGGGCAACCGGGTTCCACAGGGCCACTAGGCCCAAAGGTATGGGGTGGGCGGGCGATCAGGCTCCCCAGGCAGACCCTCTGCCCAGGCTCCCCAGTCCCTCCCAGTCCCTCCCAGTTGAGTTTGTTCTGCGGCCTGAATCTCATTCGCTCTGTCCTAGGGCGATGTGGGCCAGGACGGGGCCCCTGGAATCCCTGGAGAAAAGGTGAGTGAGTGTGTGTGTGAGTGTGTGTGGGTGAGTGAGTGTGTGTATGTGTGTGTGTGTATGTGAGTGTGTGAGGGAGTGTGTGTGAGTGTGTATGTGTGTGTCAGTGAGTGTATGTGTGTGTGTGAGTGGGTGTATGTGTGTGTGTGTATGTGAGTGTGTGAGGGAGTGTGTGTGAGTGTGTATGTGTGTGTGAGTGTATGTGTGTGTGAGTGTGTGTATGTGTGCGTGTGTGTGTGTTTCTGGGGAGGAGACAAATCCAGGAGGTAGGGAGACATTATAATGTTGCAGAAGACCAGAGAAAAACCAAGGGACACTAGAAAAAAGGAGTGACACTGTCTATTTACGCTGGCGGACTCGGAATAACTTTCCAAATCTGGGTAAAGTAACAGGCAGGGGGCTTCTCTTTTATATCTTTCTGGGGTCTTTGTCCCGCAAATATGGATTATGCTTCTGGTCCTTTTCATGGGCTTTGCAGGAAGGCCCCCAGGTGTTGGGGGTCACCAGGCCATATCTGATGGTCTGGCCTGGCGCCAGCGTTAATAGCCGTCCCACCTTGGCCACTTACCTCTGTGTGACCTTGGGCAGGTCACTGAACCTCTCTGGGCCTCAGTGTCCCCCTCTGCACGATGGGACTAACCACGTCCCTAACCCCAAGGGCTGCAGCGGTGAATGAAATGACTCTGTGTCGGGCCCTGTGCCCGGCGTGCAGAAGGCGCTCAGTGTGTGCTAGCTCTTGTCATGATGTGGAGCTGAGGACAGCCAGGCAAGGGAGTGAGTAATGACTTCTGTTCCATTTCAGGGCCTCCCAGGCCTACAAGGGCCCCCTGGATTCTCTGGGCCGAAGGGCCCCCCTGTAAGTGAGCTCACCCCGGTGAGGGTGGGCGGGAGCTGGGGCCTGGGTAGGCTCCTTATTTGTGCCTCGACTCTCTCCCGCCTTGTCCTTCAGGGCCCCCAGGGGAAAGACGGGCGACCTGGGCACCCCGGACAGAGAGGAGAATTGGTGAGTGACCCTTTGACCTCTGACCCCATTGGGCTTTCCATTTCTCTCCCCCGCCCCCACCCCCATGTGATGGCTCCTTTTAATGTTTCTTTCCAGGGCTTTCAAGGTCAAACAGGCCCACCTGGTCCAGCCGGCGTCGTGGGTCCTCAGGTCAGAGTGGACCCCACAAGTTCCCCCAGTGTTGTACCAGTTGGGGGATATTTTGGGGGGAAGTGGATCTCAGACAGACCCCCCACCCCAGACCACCTCCGTTCAAGATGCGCCTTCTTCCTCCCACAAGTTCCCCCAGTGTTGTACCAGTTGGGGGGTATTTTGGGGGGGGGAGTGGATCTCAGATAGACCCCCCCACCCCAGACTACCTCCGTTCAAGATGCGCCTTCTTCCTTTCCAGGGAAAGACAGGAGAAGCAGGGCCTCTGGGCGAGAGGGGCCCGCCCGGCCCTCCCGGCCCTCCTGGTGAACAAGGTCTCCCGGGACTGGAGGGCAGAGAGGGGGCCAAGGTGAGACCCTGCCTGTGGGAGACCTGGCAGAGGGACCCCAGAGGCCCCTCAATGGCCCCATCGAGGGCTCAGAACTAGCCCCACAGGGGAGGGCAGGCTCACAGCCTGGGGGCGACACCCCTCTCGGAGCCTGACCTTCCTCCTCTGTACTCCTGCAGGGGGACCTGGGGCCGCTGGGTCCCCTTGGGAAGGAAGGACCACCTGGACCGCGGGGCTTCCCTGGCCCCAAAGGAGCCCCAGGGGACCCTGTGAGTACCCTTCAGAGCCCTCTTGTGTGCTGGGTCCTGAAGCAGAGAAGAAAGTGGGGGGCTCAGGGCAGGGACATGGTGTGGCATCGTGGGGGGGGGACGACTGTGAAAATAAAGGCATGACAGCAGGAGGGACCTGGAGGAGACCGCGCCCTCCCCCAAACCTCAGTGCCTGGAAGGAGGTGGGAACTACGAGCCCCCCAAAGTGAAGACAGGACCTAGGGGGGTACCTGGGGGGTGTCTTTTGACTGTGAATCATCTCCTCCTTCAGGGACCTACTGGTTTGAAGGGTGACAAGGGCCCCCCGGGTCCCACCGGTGCCAATGTAAGTGCAACCCCATCTGCTGGGTAGGGAGCAGGGGGAGGAACTTGGGGTGTCTGGGAAGCTGGGCGCTGTCATGATGAAGTTCACTGTGTTTGGAGTCAGACAGGCCTGGGCCACATCCAACTCTGTCACTCACTGGCCGAGCAGTCATGTCACCCTGAGCCTCAGTGTCCTCATCTGCAACAGCCCATCCCATAGGCTATCACGTAACTCAACCAGATGACCGCCCTGACACATGCTCACTGTGTGCCAGACAAGAACATGTAAAACCTCCTTTTTAGCCCTAGCTGGGTTGGCTCAGTGGGCAGAGTGTTGGCCTGCGGACTGAAGCGTCCTCGGTCCGATTCCAGTCAAGGGCATATACCTGGGTTGCAGGCTCGATCCCCAGTGGGGGGCGTGCAGGAGGCAGCCCATCGGTGATTCTCTCTCATCATTGATGTTTCTATCTCTCTCTCCCTCTCCCTTCCTCTCTGAAATCAATCATATATATATATCAAAAAGCAAAACAAAACCCTCCTTTTTCCTGGAGGTTACGTTCTAGTTGGGGAGAGGAGAAATGAGCAATGACGGATGTCCCAAGACAAAGCAGCAGAGAGCGGGGGTGGGGGAGGGGAGTAGTTGTTGAGACAGGCTGGTCAGGGAAGCCTCCTGAGAAGGAGAATTTGAGTCGAGACTGAGGAGGTAAGGAAGGAGCCCTGTGGAGGTGCAGAGAAAAGCATTCCGGGCGGAGGGGCAGCATGTGCAAAGGCCCTGAGGCTGGACCTAGCCCGGCTTATTGGAGGAAACAGCATGGAGACCCTGTGGCTGGAGGGGAGTGAGCCAGGGTGAAAGTAGGAGGAAGTGAGGGCAGGGAGGGGTCAGGGGCAGGTTGTGCAGGACCTGGCGGGCTGCCAGGAGGACTTCTCTTTTTTTTCTGTCTGAGGAGGAAGCCCTGAGGGCTGTGGTTAGAGGAGGCACTTGCCCTGACTCAAGTGTTCACAGCGTCCTCTGCCTGCTTTTTGGGGAACAGATTGGATAAGCGCTGGTAGTCGCTTAACCTCAGTGCTTGGCAGCATGAAAAACCTCCAGAAACGAGAAATTGTTATTTTTATTTTTCCTGACCCCTCACCCCTGTTTCCAGGGCTCCCCTGGAGAGCGTGGGCCTGTGGGCCCCGCAGGAGGCATTGGGCTTCCTGGCCAAAGTGGAGGCCAAGGCCCTGTTGGCCCTGCCGGCGAGAAGGGGTCCCCGGTAAGTGCCCTGCCCACCCCATTCCACATACCAGGACCCCGCTCCTGCCCTAGCCCTGACGTCCTCCCTCTACTCCCTCATCAGGGCGAACGTGGTCCCCCTGGCCCCACCGGCCAAGATGGGACCCCAGGGCCCCTGGGGCTTCCAGGGCCCCCAGGAGCTGCCGGGCCTTCTGGTGAGGAAGGGGACAAGGTGAGAGTTCATGGAGAGGGAGGGGCTGGAGAAGGCGGGGGTGGGGGGCTGAGGGGTCGGGGTGCTTCCTCATCTTGTTTCCTCTGCAGGGAGAAGTGGGTACCCCTGGCCACAAGGGGAGCAAAGGCGATAAGGGGGATGCGGTAAGTGGGGGGCCCCACTTGGGGGTGAGTCATCAGGGAGGGGAGAGGGATGTAGAGATGGGCCTGGTAGGGGGACGGAGGGGAGGCCGTGGAGCTTCCTCCCTCCCTGAGCCCCATCCTGACACCTGTGAGTCACAGAAGCAAGTACCTGAAATGAAGGGGCCAACAGCCGCTGGGACCCGGAGGGCGGGGAGGGCGCCGATGCCTGTTTTGCACTCTAGACCTCCCGCATTTGAAGGCATGGTGGGGGTCTGGGGTTGCTGCCTGGCCTGCGCCCCACAGAAGCAAGTACCTGAAATGAAGGGGCCAACAGAGCCGCTGGGGCCCGGAGGACGGGGAGGGCGCCGAGGCAGCTGCTCCTGCCTCTGCCTTTCCTTGTGGCATGCCATTCTCTCTGGCTGTGACGCTGCATGGCTCTGAGGCATCGCACCCCCAACTTCCCTTTGGCACTTCAGCCACAGCTGCCAGAATCAGTCCCTGGTGCTGGTGGGATGTCTGGGGAACAGCCTGATGGGCTGAGCTTAGGACAGATGTCCGTGTCTGATCCCATCAGCTCGTGGCTAGGAAGACAGGGTTGGGGTGTGCGGGCAGCTGTGGCTTCTTGCTGGGGGCAGTGGGCAGGGGACAATGATTGACATCTGTAGTGCCAACCCCCAATCTTGAACTTAAGGGATTTTCAACTCTGTTTCCTCCTCCAGGGCCCACCTGGACCAACAGGGATACGGGGTCCTGTGGGACACCCAGGCTCCCCGGTAGGTGCTCCTGGCTTTGCGACAACCCCCTAGATCCCCGATGGGAAGGGACAGTGTCCTACACCTGGACTCGGGCCCAGACTCAATTCCAACCCTAATCTACTCCTCCATGCTGGCAACCAGTATGAACTCACCCCAGAACCTGACTCAATCCAGAACCTCAGCCCCAATCTCAACCCTGCTTGAGACCTTACCCTCAATCCCAACTCAAACCTTATCTTCAAATAAATGCCTCATTAGCCCAACCCTGACCCAGTCCTACCCAAACCCCAACCCCGACCCGCCCTGCAATGCTGACCTCAAACCTGAGTTCAAACTTTGAATCTGGTCTTGGCCTCAACTCCAAACCCAACCCTAAATTCCATCTCAACCCCATTTGAACCCTGCTCATGATCTTGACCTTCATCTGAACCTGACTCATCACCCAATGTCCATCTCAAAACTTTGACGCAACCCTTGAACTCATTCCCAAACTCTGAACCCACACCCCTAACTCCAGACCTGACCTTGACTCTCCCCACAGTTAATCCCAACCCTGATTCCAACCATCAACCTCAGTCCTGACTTTGACCCTGAGCCTATTTCCAACCCTTGACCTGGACCCCAATTTTGCCGGCCCTCTTCTTCTCTCAGGGAGCAGACGGGGCTCAGGGACGCCGGGGACCCCCAGGCCTCTTTGGGCAGAAAGGAGATGATGGAGTGAGAGGCTTTGTGGGGGTGATTGGCCCCCCTGGCCTGCAGGTGGGTGTCTGAGTTTGGGGGTATGGCCTCTGGTTCCCCACACCCTATGCCCCAATCTTGCTTCTTTGTTCCACAGGGACTGCCAGGCCCTCCTGGAGAAAAGGGGGAGGTTGGAGACGTGGGGTCCATGGTATGGATAATGGGGGGGGAGGGTGGAAGCGGGAGGGTAGTGGCAGGGTGAGGGTGACCATTAGATTGATATTGGGGTTATCACAAGACACATTGTCACTTTAAGGGTCATGGGTGTCACAAGCATCAAGGGTGGTGCTTGTGGTTACTAGAGCCTTTGGGGGGAGTCATGGGGTCACTTGATGCTATTCTGACTGTCCCACAGGGTCCCCATGGAGCTCCAGGTCCTCGGGGTCCCCATGGCCCTAGTGGATCAGAGGTGAGGACTCTGGGGCTGGGGGAAGGGCATCGGAGGGGGGGGGGACATCCGTTTCCCAAGAAGCGGAGGTTGGGGTCCCAGGCTCACTTCTAACCCTTGTTGTCCCTTCAGGGCTCTCCAGGGCTGCGTGGAGGAGTCGGTCAGCCCGGTGCTGTGGGGGAGAAGGTGAGAGAGAGAGGACAGTGGACTACACAGGGTTGGGGAGGCACAGCCAGTTCTGACTGGGGGCGCTGTCCCGGGAGCCTTTCCCTGTCTTCCAACATTGAACCCTCACTTTGCCTCCCGTAGGGTGAGCCAGGGGAAGCTGGAGACCCAGGGCTGCCAGGAGGCCCAGGCATCCCAGTGAGTGACTATTTTCTGAGCCCCTGCACCCATCCCAGGGAAGCCCTGGTTGCTGGGTATCTCAGGCCACCTTGACCTTTGGGGAGTCCTAAGTCACCCACTGACCCAGAACATGTGGGCACCTGTGTTACCTTGATGATAGAGCCTTGGGAAGTGCAGTGCTGCATACAGGCTGTACACTGCACAAGGGTGTGGGGCCGAGGGGTAGGTGGGGGCCCGGGTTTGACATAAGCTCTGGCTTCGGGATGAGCTTCCCACAGGGGACCCCTTTTCTAATTCACTGAAGGGTGGCACATGGGCTAGGCCATTGCCTCTAGGCAACTGGACTATCCTGACCCCTGACTCCTGTAAGTCCTAGATCCCCTTGACTTCCCACCCTTGCGAAGTCCAGGCTACTCTGACCCCTGACCCCAGGAAAATCCCAGACCACCCAGATTCCTAAATCCCGGCATACGAACCTTGACCCCTGGAGAGTCCAGGCTCTCCTGACTTCTGTTTCTGCAAAGGGGCCCAAGGGAGAAGTTGGTGAAAAGGGGGACACAGGCCCATCTGGGGCGGCAGGACCCCCAGGCAAGAAGGGCCCCCCTGGAGAAGATGGAGCCAAAGGGAATGTGGTGAGTCCTGGGGGAGGAGAAGGAGGAGCTGGGGGAGGGGCACTCGTGTTTACTCCAACCGGCTCCTCAACCTCCAGCCAGGCGTCCTGTCCTCCAGCGTGCAGGTTCTATGAGCAACCAGAACATGGCTGAATGAATGGTTCAATGGTTGACTGAATGAATGAGTCAGCATGAAAATACAGTGGTTATATGTCATTGTGGGGGTGACACTTGCTTCCGCATGGAATCATTCTAACCATGCTGGGAATGGCAAGGCCGAGCTTGGCGCTGATGTGGGATTTGCCGTCAGGGAGAGGTTGAGACCCTCCTGCCACAGCGTGGGGGGAGGGGGGCGGGCTCGGCTTGGGTGGAGGGCAGTGAGGAGCTTCAGAGTCAGGGGGACCTCCATTTGGATCTCTCCACCCCACCACCTGCTGTGTCCCTCTGGGTCAGTTCCACCTGTGCGTCCTGAGCTGGGAGGCTGCTGGGAGGATGAAGTGAGATGATGCATGTCATCTTAGCTCAGCACCTGCCCCCATTAACCACTGGAATGTTCTCTCTACTGGGGTGGAAATGTTGTGTTTTGTTCACCATGTATCCCCAGCAACCAGAACTGTGCCTGGCACCATTTATCTGTTAAATGAATGGATGAATGAATGAATGTGCAATAATTCTGAGATGTGATTACTCATCATTCTGTGTTCCAGGGCCCCAGAGGGCTCCCAGGAGATCTAGGACCCCCTGGAGACCCTGGAGTTTCGGTGGGTGTGAGCCTTCCTGTCCCCATCAAATTCCCTAATTCTCACCCCCACTCATCCCCACAGGTTCCCACTCACCCCAACTAACTCCCATAAGCCCCCATCACACCCACAGACCTGGTGTCCTCGTCTCCCCACCCCCTGGACCTAGACAAGGTCACTGGAACAAATAACCTTCATTATCCTCCAAGCCTCACCCCAAATTCTCATGTGCCCCATGAGCCCTCCCAACTCTGTTCCCTCCCTCCCACCACAGGGTCTAGATGGTCCCCCAGGGGAGAAGGGAGACCCTGGTGATGTTGGAGGACCGGTGAGTGAGGGAACAGGATGTGATGCTGGGAGAAGGGGCTGGGCTGGCGAGTAGGCGTAGAGGAGTGGGTTACTGCGGTACCCAGGCCCCGTAGGTGTGCCTGCTTTGCCTCTCTGGGGCCTCACCATGAATGTGAGAAGCTTGAGGGAGGAAGCAGGAGATGGCTGGTGCTGGGTGATGTTTGGGTAAGGCTGTTGTTGGGTCAAAGGCATCCTTAAACGTAGTCATCCTCAACCAATGCTAGCGAGTTCTATCCTGGTGTTATAACCTCCACAGGGTCCGCCTGGCGCTTCTGGGGAGCCCGGCCCCCCAGGGTCCCCTGGAAAGAGGGTGAGTGATGACCTGGCTCCTGGCTGCCCTGGCTCCAACCTTATCCCATTCACCTCCTCAGCCCCCCACTCACCCCCACAGGCCCCCACTCACTCACATAACCTCCCACTCATCCCTAAAGGGCCCCCTCTAATGGTCTCTCCCTTCTCAGGGTCCTCCTGGCCGCCTGGGTCCAGAAGGCAGAGAAGGGGAGAAAGGGGCCAAGGTGAGTGCCCCCTGCCCTGACCTCTCAGCCAGCAGTTGGGCCATCAGAATGGGGAGGGGCCCGGTGACCGCCACAGGTGCCCCAGTTCCCTCCCCCTCCCTGAAGATTCTTGGTTAGCGGTCAGGAGGCAGGTGCACCCTGACTCTCTCTGCCCCGTCTCTTGCCCCATCCATTTTAGGGGGAGCCAGGTCCTGATGGGCCCATAGGGAGGACCGGCCCCGTGGGGGCTCGAGGGCCCCCTGGACATGCTGGGCCTGAGGGTCTTCGCGGGATCCCTGGCCCTGTGGTGAGTGGGGCGGGAACAGGGGTGGGGGTGGGGTGGGACCAGGCCCCCCTGTGTGCGCACACTTTTAATTTCTCATCATAGTCGGGAGGGGCTGGCCCTGGGTAGGGGAGGGCGTCCACACCGGGTTCTGGCAGGGAGCAGTTCCCCATGTTCTGTTTCATCCCAGGGTGAACCAGGCCTCCTGGGACCTCCTGGACAGACAGGCCCTCCTGGTCCCCTGGTAAGAGACTTCTGTGTCCCTGAGGCTCTGGCACAAGAACTGCTCAGTGACCATCGAATGACTGTTGGTGCTGATGACCCCTCACTGACTATCTGCAGGTCTCCCCTGACCATGCATACGATCTGTCCTGACCACGTACCTTGATGGTCTACACTGACCACAGTGCCCCTCCATCTCTACAGGCCAGCATGACCATCAGTCTTGATAGTCTACACTGGCCACCACGGGGTCAGGATCTCCACCACTGAGCACCCATATTGGCCATCCTCCAGCCAAACCCTTCATTACCCCTTGTCACCCCTCCTCCCTTCTGACCAGCCCCATGAGCACATCCCTGGTAATTCCCTGTGAAGTCTGGGAATTTTCCCATTTGACCACCCGCCATCATCCGCATGGATCTTAAGATTTTATGTTTGAGTCTCAGCAACTGATTCTCCTTCTCCTTCCAGGGGCCCTCTGGCCTCCCAGGGCTGAAGGGAGATGCTGGCCTCAAGGGGGAAAAGGTAAGAATACCTCCTTCCATTATCCCCTCCCTCATTTACCTCCATTCTCATGGGGTCTCCTCTGTTCCCCAAATGCATTGCCCCAAGGCTCTAGGAGAAAACCTCCCCGCACCCCCTTTTCTCCCTTCCCACACGCCTTCTGTGTCCTCCAGGGCCACATCGGATTGATTGGCCTCATTGGCGCCCCTGGGGAGGCTGGTGAGAAAGGGGATCAGGGGCTGCCAGGCGTGCAGGGCCCTCCTGGCCCCAAGGGAGAACCGGTGAGTATATGTCCTGCCCCAAGTGGGAAGAATGTGTTCGAAGGAGGGGACGGTTGGGGGGACGAGGTGGGCTTGTCTGTAGGCTGTGGGGGTGAGGGAAGCCTGGGTCTGGAATGCTAGGGGTTGTGTCTGAGGAAAATGGGGGCCTATCTGGGAGCTTGGAGGCTGGATGGAGGCTGTGTCTTGAGGGAACTGGAGGCTGTTCTGGGTCACGGAGATGAACCCTGTCAGTGATGACCCTGTTGTCCTTTCTCCAGGGTCTCCCGGGCCCCAGTGGCTCTCTGGGCCCCCCTGGGCCCCCAGGAGTGGCAGTGAGTATGAAGGGTCGGTGAGGTGGGGTCACCACAGTGAGCCGCCAGGACTCCATCTCTCTGTCTCTCCCCCACAGGGCCCTCTGGGACAGAAGGGCTCAAAGGGGGGGCCGGTAAGTACTCCCTCTCCCG
Source organism: Myotis davidii (assembly GCF_000327345.1). Taxonomy (NCBI): domain Eukaryota; kingdom Metazoa; phylum Chordata; class Mammalia; order Chiroptera; family Vespertilionidae; genus Myotis; species Myotis davidii. The sequence goes on along the minus strand of NW_006292342.1, from coordinate 143,030 downwards.
GGGCTCCCCTATTTCAGTTCCCCACCCCTCCAGCGCACCGGAACCCTCAATTCCTTTGCATCCATTCATTCGTCTAGTCATTCAGTCACACATTCAACACCCACCATGGCACTTCATCAAATCTAAGCTGCCATCAGCTGTAAGATACACCCTTATTTTATAAACGGCTATAGACGAAAACAATTCTGCCAGAGAACTGTGACCTGCCAGAGAGGTTAAGATGCTGATTTCAGAGTCGTTAAAACATGGAAGGAAAATGCGTGCCTTATTCTTGGTGCTGGAAGTTGCATGTCCCTGCCCCAGGGCTGTGTGTGTGTGTCTGTGTCTGTGTGTGTGTCTGTGTGTCTCTGTGTGTGTGTGTATGTGCACATACACGCATGTGTTGGCAGGAAGGAGTCTCCATAGACAGAGTTTACTCCCAAGTGGCTTCTCCCTACAGGGATCTCTCGGCCCCCGTGGAGACACTGGCCCTCCAGGCCCCCCGGGTCCCCCGGTAAGTTCCCCAGGGATGAGGGTTGGAGTGTACCCACTGGTTCTCCCAGTGTTCAGAACAAGGTGGGGCACCCAGATGTTCAGGGGAGGCAGGGGACCCATCAGATGTTCAGGGAGGCAGGGGACCCACCAGATGTTCAGGGAGTCAGGGGACCCTCCAGATGCTCAGGGAGGCAGGGGACCCACCAGATGTTCAGGGAGGCAGGGGACCCACCAGATGTTCAGGGAGGCAGGGGACCCACCAGATGTTCAGGGAGGCAGGGGACCCACCAGATGTTCAGGGAGGCAGGGGACCCACCAGATGTTCAGGGAGGCAGGGGACCCACCAGATGTTCAGGGAGGCAGGGGACCCACCAGATGTTCAGGGAGGCAGGGGACCCACCAGATGTTCAGGGAGGCAGGGGACCCACCAGATGTTCAGGGAGGCAGGGGACCCACCAGATGTTCAGGGAGGCAGGGGACCCACCAGATGTTCAGGGAGGCAGGGGACACACCAGATGTTCAGGGAGGCAGGGGACCCACCAGATGCTCAGGGAGTCAGGGGACCCACCAGATGTTCAGGGAGGCAGGGGACCCACCAGATGTTCAGGGAGGCAGGGGACACACCAGATGCTCAGGGAGGCAGGTGCTCTGAAAGCTGAAGAGGGATCTGGCTGTGTGTGTGGAGAGATCAGGGGGTAACCATGGAACGCTGACTGCGTCTTCTCTCCAATCCATCCTCCCTCCCTGTCTCTCTCCCCAACTCTTCTGTCTCTCCTGGCCTTTCTCTGTCTTTGTCTCAAATACTTCTCTCTCTCTCTCTCTCTCTCTCTCTCTTTCTCTCTCTTTCTCTCTCTCTCATCTATCTAGATATCCATCCATCTATCCTTTTAATCCCAAAAGATAAGAAAATTATATCTGTCTTGTCCAGCCTGTGGGTCTCTGTCTCCACCTCCCCCTGTCCCTGTTCTGTCTGACTCTCCTCTGATTCCCTCCCTCACCTTTCTCCCCTCTCCCGCCCTTGTCTCTCTGCCTCCGTGTCTCTCCCTGTCTCTCCTTCCCTGGTCTCTGCTCTCCCTCCCCACCTCTGCTCAGGGCGCCCGCGGA
>NW_006292342.1:135967-141161 GCF_000327345.1 Myotis davidii | reverse complement strand
GGGAGGAGAGACCTGCCTCTACCCGGACAAGAAGTTTGAGACCGTGAGTGCCTCTGGGGGCGTCGGTGGGCGGAGGAACGGGGACCGGATCCCGCCCATCCTCCCACCACCGGGAAGGGCTGCTCCGCCTCCCGCCCCCACACAGGCTTCGTCAGGGATCTTAGCCTTCCCGCAACCGACGTTTATGGAGCATCTAGTGTGTGCCACGTGCTGGGGCTGCAACGGAGAACAAAATTTCCCTCCTCTCCTCCCCCCGCCCCCCGCCGCTTGTAGGGAGCTTGCCCAGACGCGTGTCAGGCCCGTTCTAGTAACTTAGATGCATCCACTCACTGAGCCCTAACTACCAGATGTGCTAGTTCTGTCTTCATCTCCCAGACAGGGAAACTGAGGCACAGAGAGATGACCAGATTACCCATGACAGTCTGCCCCCAGAGCCCCAGCCCTTAACCACCAGGCTACTGCCTCCTCTGACCTGCTGTCTTATAGGCCCTGTGGGCTCACTGTCCTCCAGGCTGCAGGCAGAGAGGTGAGGTCAGCTGGTCCCCCAGAATCCTGGGCTCCTCCCTCAGGCAGCCCTGAGCCTAACCGCCTCTCACACCGAGCACCAGGCTTAGAAGAGGGCGAGCAGCACCAGCCCTGGACCACCTGGACTGGAATCCGAGCCTGTCACCTCAGTCTTTTAATCTGTAAAATGGGCATAAGCAAGCACCTGCCCCACAGGGTGGCTGTGCAATCGCAGTACCGAGGCCCGTATCAGGAAATACTCATTAAACACTGGCTTCACACTAATATCTCTACTGCAGGTAAAACACGCAGCCAGCATAGGACCTGCAAAAGTGCATAGTAATGTTCTTCTGATATATGATTATTTTTAACTGGTCAGAGTCCTGGGTTAGTGGCACTCAGACCTCCTAGGTACAGGGGCTGGAATGCAGGACTTGATCTCTACACAGTTGCTGACATCCCAGGCCTGATCCCACACCAGCTCACCTTCCTCCTGCTCAGACAGAAGCTGGAGAGGGAGTGAGGAAGGTTCTAGGTTTGGGTTCCCTAGACTGTGGACAAGTCATTTATTGAGGGGGTGATCCCAGGAGGCAGCAGGAGGGGACAGGGGGATGCGAGAGGGATGGAGAGAGGCAGCTGGTATTGTTAATATGTCACCAGTGAACACCCAAGGCTCGGTTCTGCTGGGGACTTCTGGGAAACAGGGTAGAGGCACCTGGAAGATGGCCCACCTGGGCAGAGGGGAAGCTGGGGCATTAGCCACCACCTGGTCACCTCTTGTCAGCATCAGTTGAGGGCTGCCTCAGAGCGCGGGGTCCCCTCCCCTTGGGCCTTGCCCTGTGCACCAGCCAAGCCCACTCCCATGGCCAGACAACGGCCCGTCAGTCCCAGATACTTACCACCTGCAGCCTTCATGGATCGGAGGTAGCTGCAGAAAGGACATGGTGGGCGCCTGCTACTGACCCTCCCTCCCCTTTCCCAGGTGAAGCTGGCTTCCTGGTCCAAGGAGAAGCCGGGAAGCTGGTACAGCACGTTCCGTCGAGGGAAGAAGGTGAGTTGCCGAAGGCCGAGGGGGCAGATGGTATGAAAAGTGCGGGAACCAGCGTGCGGTGTTGGGAGAGGGGCTTCGAGGGGTGAGAGGAACAGGACAGACGTGCCTTGTTGGTGTGCTGTAGGCTGGGGAGGGAGGGGGGTGGGCAGCATCAGATGTGTGGTGGGGGAAGCACGGGGCATGGTGGAAACCAGAGTCAGTGCTGGAAGGACCTGAGGCTCCCTGGGCGAAGTCACAGCTCAGCTGAGACGGAAAGAGGGAGCTGGGCTAGCAAGTTCAGGGGGACAAGGAAAAGTGTTGCAGGCAAGGGAACAGCATGTGCAAAGGCCCAGAGTCAAGAGAGGGCCCGGTGAATTTAAAGAAGGAAAAGCCACGTGCTGTGCTTTAGGGAGTGCAAGGGGGAATGTGGTTAGAAGGAAGGCTGGGAGGTGGGAGGAGGCAAGGCACATCTCCCCAGAAAGAGCTGGGGGCCGTAGGGAGCCATGGGGCATGTTTAAGTGAGGGAGGGGCCCAGATCACATCTCTTTGTTAGAAAAATGCCTCTGGGGCTGCTGGTGCTGGTTATTGAGACTGGAGCCTGGGAGACCAGGAAGAGACGGATGTGCTGATCCAGGAGAGTGAGGAGAGGATCCAGGCTGGTGCTGGTGCTATGGGGATAGAGAGGAGGGCATGACTTGGAACAACAGCAAAGAGGGCAAGCTAATAGAACCTAGTCCTTGATGAGCTGCAGGGGCGGGAGGAGACAGGCCTGCCCAGGTTCCTGACTGGGGAATAGGATGTCTGATGAGACGCTGAGGTACGTAAGGGAGAAGACCAGGTTTAAGGGGCGAGGGATCTTGGGTTCAGTTTGGGACTCCTTTATGTAATGTATATTTATATGCTAAGCACTGGGAACATAGCAGCAAATTAAACACAGTTCTTGACTTCATGAAGTTGATATTCTCCTGGGAATATAACCAAGGAAACAGACGGTCCAAGGAAACAAATAAAGCTGTGGTATAATGTAAGTCGGTATCTTGGTTTGGATTCCTCTCAGATCTAGGAGGCGATTCCAGAAAATATCAGCCAGGGGATGTGGAAATAAGACAGGAAAGAGAAGGAAGTCGAAGGCTGCATTATGGAGCTCATTGTCCCAAGCCAGTGATATGTGCATAATATACTTTATTTAACCCAACATATCCAGAATATTGGCAGAGCAATATGAAGATCATGGAGGCATTTTACATTTTTTAAAATAGAAGTTTTGCTTTCACAGGACATTGTACTCTGGAAGCTAAATTTCATCGGAAATGCTCCATCTATACTTACATTTCATAAAACCTGCAGCTGCGAAAGTAGACCCCCATAGTCAGTTTGTTCCAAGCCTAAGCTTTCCGATAACTGGGTGGAGGCTAAGTTAAGAGTTATGAATTTAAGTGAAGAATTTGAATTAAATAATTAAATTAAAAATTAGAATTAAACAAATACAGTTAAAAAAATAGTTTCTCAGTCTCAGGCACATTTTTCTTTTTGGTTAATCCTCTCAACTGAAGATATTTCTTCCATTGCTTTTCAAAGACAGTGGGAGGGAGAGAGGGAGGGGGAGAAAGAGAGAGAGAGAGAAACATCGATGTGAGAGAGACACACGGACTGGGTGCCTTCTGCACAGGCCTCCACCACCTGCTCCTTGACTGGGGGGCGGAGAGCGAACCTGCAACCTGGGTACATGCCCTTGACCAGGAGTCCAACCCGAGACCCTTCAGTGCATGGGCCCATGCTCTAACCACTGAGCCACATTTTCAGTGCTCAGTAGCCGCCATGCCCAGGGTCTCACAGGAGAGCGATGAGTGGCCCAATGGCTGGGCGCAGGGGGCGCCCTCACCTGCTGCCCTGTCCCACCCCAGTTCTCCTATGTGGACGCCGACGGGTCCCCGGTGAACGTGGTGCAGTTGACCTTCCTGAAGCTGCTGAGCGCCCGCGCCCGCCAGAGCTTCGCCTACTCCTGCCAGAACGCGGCTGCCTGGCTGGATGAGGCTGCCGGCGACCACGGCCGCTCCCTTCGCTTCCTGGGGACCAACGGACAGGAGCTGTCCTTCAACCAGACGGCAGCAGCCACCGTCACTGTCCCTTATGACGGCTGCCGGGTAAGGGAGAGGGGCAGGGGCTGGCTGGGCAGGGAGGGGCGGCCTCGCTCCCCCCCCCTACCCCCCCTGACTCCCCATCTGTGTCTTTCCCCGCCAGCTCCGGAAGGGACAGACCAAAACCCTCCTGGAGTTCAGCTCTTCCCGAGCGGGCTTCCTGCCCCTGTGGGACGTGGCGGCCACCGATTTCGGCCAGACCAACCAGAAGTTTGGGTTTGAACTGGGGCCCGTCTGCTTCAGCAGCTGAGCGTCTTGGGCGCGGGCGGGGCCACGAGGGAGCCCCAGCTGGGGCACACTTGGTGCTGAGGCTTTGAAGCCACCATATTTATCGTCTCCTGTGCCTGTGGACTCAGAGGGAAGTCTGCTCGTCATGGTCAGACAATGTCCCTTCTCCACTCCCGGGGCTGCGGGCTGGACTCCCCTGGCCCAGGAGTCCAGCCTCCCCCGCCAGCCCCTGCTGGAGTGATGCAGTCTTTCTCCCCTCCCTGCCCATTCCACCCACAACTCCCACTCTGGATCTCCCACGCACGAACTTCTAATTCAGAGCTGAGTGCCCCCACACCTGTCTTTCCCTTCTCAGGCAGTGCCCCGACACCCTTTGGTGCTACCCTTCCCCCTAGTTAAGCACTGGATGTCTCCTGATCCCAGGCTGGGCCCCTCCCCTCATTCCTCTTTTCAGGTGGGTTCAGAGAGAAGGAACTGAAGTCAGACCACAGAGGGAAGGGAGACTTGCCTGGACTGAGCTGTGTATTCCTTTGGCTGCCTCAGCCCAGCTCTGAATACAGGCCCCCTCATAGCTCACCAAGCCAGATGGCTGGGGGACCAAGATGCGGGGTCAATCAGGATCCTAATGGTGCTGTCCTATTTATACCGGGATCTGTATTAAAAGGGAAAATCCCCTGTTATATATTTAATCTGCTTCCTCCTCACAGAAGGCTGGGATATGATGGGAGAGATTCTAGCATGACCCCCTCCCCCCACCTCCCCAGGGCATCGGCTTCTCAAGTCTGAGAATAAACCACTGAACTGTGTCCCTGTCTGTGTCCTTCATCTGGTGCTGCCCGCATCTTTCTTAGGGTCTGTCTGGTGTCACCTGAGGCATTGCCGTCACCTATCTTAATCCTGTTGTTTGGTGGAGGTGGTTTGAGGGGGTGGGGGAACCCAATTCTAATGGGACTCACTGGAGGTGGTGGGCCTGTTTATTAACTCAGGAAAAGTTGAAAATAGCTAGATCTCTAAGAGAGTAGATCTTAACTTTTCTCACCACAAAAAAATAAAGAATAATTATGTGATGTAATACAGGTGTTAGTGAATCATTTTGCGATGTATATATGCGGATCAACGCATTGTCCCCTTAGACTTACATCTTATATGTTATATATGTCAATTATATCTCAGTAAAGCTGGGGAAAATGTGAAGGCATCAAACTTGAAAAAAGAGCCCTGACCAGTTTGGCTCAGTGGATAGAGCGTCGGCCTGCGGACTCAAGGGTCCCAGGATTGGTTCCGGTCAAGGGAA
>NW_006292342.1:134033-135948 GCF_000327345.1 Myotis davidii | reverse complement strand
GAGAATATCATTTTAGTATCAGATGTGAAGGAAGGAAGGAAGGAAGGAAGGAAGGAAGGAAGGAAGGAAGGAAAGAAAGAAAGAAAGAAAGAAAGAAAGAAAGAAAGAAAGAAAGAAAGAAAGAAAGAAAAAGAAAGATCTCCATGTTAATCTTGATTGGTCCTGGAGACACTGGCTTGAGCTGAGGGGATACATGGAGAGGTGACATGGGATGTGGTTTTGATTTGAAATGAAAGGACTAGATGTCAAAGGTCTGGGTAGCAAGTCAGGATGAGTTGGAGATGAAGAGAAATGAATTAGGAGTTGAGCCTTGAAGTAAGTTTGGGGCTGGAATTTAGGGGTTGAAAATGGGTTGAGGATGAGTTGCATTAGAGGTTGGTTTGGACTGAGTTGAATGAGGCTGGGGTTGTGAATTAGTGATATTTGTTGAGGTGGAGGATGGACAATGAGTGGATTGAGTTCAGGGTTTGGAGTTGGATTAAATTGAATTAGGGTTGCTTTGAGATGTAGGATGAACTGAATAGAGGTAAGTAGCAGTTGCTATGGGTAGGGAGTGGGAATTGTCAGTTTGGTAAATCAAGCTGGGATCAGTTAAGATGAGAGTTGAGTCTGAGGTGGCTTGAATTGGGGATTAGATGTTGGGTTGAGTTTTTTATTTATTGAGATGTAATTCAATACCATATAATTCACTCATTTGAAGTATACAATTAATGGTTTTTAGTACATTCACAGACGGGTGAAACCATCACTGCAATCGATTTTAGAACATTTTCATCACCTCAGAAAGAAACCCTATATCCGTTAGCAGCCACTCTCATTTCCTCCAAACCTCTCAGCAGTAGGCAACCACTACTCTTTCTATCTCAATGGACTTGCCTATTTTGGACATGTCATGTAAATGGCATCTTACACTATGTGGACCTTTGTGTCTGGCTTCTTTCATTTAGCATCATTGTTTTAAGGCTCATGCTGTAGTATGCATCAATACTTCATTCCTTTCATTGTTGAACTAGAGGCCCTGTGCATGAATTCGTGCATCGGTGGGGTACCTCGGCCTGGCCAGCGGTTGGGGCCAATTGGGGCTGGCCAACTGCAGGGGAGGGACCGCGGGAGGTTGGCCGGCCACGGGAGGTTGGCTGTGAGAGTGCACTGACCACCAGGGGCAGCTCCTGCGTTGAGCAGTTGATTGGTCGTTCATTCACTTAGGCTTTTATATATATAGACAGTATTTCATTTTGTCTACCCATTCACCAGTTAATGGAGATTGTTGAGTTGAGTTAGGAGTGATGTAGAGCATGTGTGTTGAATTGGGTCAGGTGAGGTTGGGTGGTTTGAGGTTGTAGGTTGGGGGGAGTGCTTTCCCCAAACCCAGAGCTTACCCTACTTCTCCTGCCACCGGATCCACTAAGGTCACCTGAGTAATTGTCTTGGATTCCCTTATGCAATAAATGTCATGAAGAATCTTACTGCCTTGAAGAGTGTTGATGTCCCGATGTTGATTGATGAGTTCACTCATCACACACTTACTCATTTGTTTCATTCTATTGAGTGTTTACTCAGTGCCAAGCACAGTTCCAGATGCTGGGGACAGAAGAGCGATGTGGTTGCTGCCCTCAGAATATTACTCCTAAAGGATATGATAATTCAATATAAACTAGTAGCCTGGTGCACGAAATTTGTGCACATTAAAAGGGAATTAATTAGCGGAAATATTTTAATATTGCTATTTGCCCTTTCTCTATAATAGAAGTGTAAGAGATGAAAGGAAATTAGTAAAATGTATATGAAAATAATATATAAATTTATTAATAAACAGTAACAAAAGGATATAACAACAGAGGCATGATACAAAACGATAAAAACATGATATGAAAACAACAAAAACATGATATACAAACAACAGTGATGCATCTTC
>NW_006292342.1:117566-133150 GCF_000327345.1 Myotis davidii | reverse complement strand
GCCCCCACTCAGGTTCACCCTTGGCCGTGCTGGCACGGCACACTTTATAAAGATACGCCTCCACGCTCGAGGGCGGGTTCCTGCCTCAAACCTCGCCCTTACCTGAAACAGCTCCTGGAAACAGCTCAGGAAGGGTGCAGCCATTTCCAAGACAACCCCTGCAGGACTGACTTCCTTCCGGTTGGTCGAGCCTCGGGTCGTGGTGTTACACCCAGGGTTTTTATTATATAGGATGTGATTTCAAGTAGTGGTGGTTGTGAAGGAAAATCAAACAGGTTGCATGGCTAGATAGTGATGGGGTGGGCAGTTAGAGAGGCTTCATTGAGGAGGTGACGTTTGAGCAGAGGCATGAAGGATGTGAGGGCAGAGCCATATAGAGTCTTATGGGGTCTCAAGGAAGTACTCCACACACAGTGAAGAACCCAGAAACCCTCAAATACCAATGAGGGCTCTGGAAGGGATGCTGTTTCTCCTGATTTGTTGCTTTTGCTGATTTCCTCACCCGGTGTTTTCTTCTATGAACCCAAATGTACACCTGGACCTGCTTTCCTTCAGTTTCTCTCCCAACACCTTTATCTCTTTACCTCAAGAATGTATATGGCAACACTGATGCTGTGTGTTATTTCCTCTTCCTGGGCACACCTGAGGACACATTTCCCAGCTTCTCTTGCAGTTAGATTTGGCCTGTGTGACTGAGTCTGGGCTAATGGGGGTGTGGGTAGCCACAAAACCTCCTACATCAGGGGTCCTCAAACTTTTTAAACAGGGGGCCAGTTCACTGTCCCTCAGACCGTTGGAGGGCTGAACTATAGTTTAAAAAAAAACTATGAACAAATTCCTGTGCACACTGCACATATCTTATTTTGAAGTAAAAAAACAAAACGGGAAGAAATACAATATTTGTATTTGCATGTGGCCCGCGGGCCGTAGTTTGAGGACTCCTGTCCTACGTAGTTCTCCATAGTCCTCCACGATCCTCTCCCCATTCCATGGTGACTCCATGGTGACTTTGGAGATCCCATATGTAGGATGGAGGTGTCAGATACAAAACTAAAAAGGGGCTTGGTTCCCTGAGTTACTGCTTGGAGGAATGCTACCAAGGAGACCTCCATCAGATATGACCAAGAAATAACTTGTTTTAAGTCCTTGATAATATTATTTTTTTAAATCCTCACCCGAAGATATGTTTTTTATTGATTCTGGAGAGGAAGGGAGAAGGAGAAAAAGAGAAACATCTATGTGAGAGAGAAACATCGACTGTACACCCCAACCAGGATCAAACCTGACAACTGGATATGTGCCCTGACCAGGAATTGAACCGGAGACCTTTTGTTACAAGGGAAGATGCATCAACCAACTGAGCCACACCAGCCAGAGCTAAGCTTTTGAGATTTTTAAGGGTTGCTTGTTATAGCAGCTAACATTAATTATCCTAATACAGTGAATGCATCTAACATTTACTGAAGGTCAGCATGTGAACATGTGTGTGAGCCAGGAGGAATCATTGCAGGACAATCAACAAGGTAAAATTTAATATGGAATATCCTTATCCTCAAAACTGCCCACCATTGTGAATTTGCCACTGGAGGTGTGCTCTCCCCAGGTCTGGATTTCCTGCCCTTCTGCTGCCCTCTCTCATCTCTCCTTCCCTGACATCTCTCCCTGCCTCCCTCCTCATCCCCTTCCTCTAAGGCTGTCTACACTCAAATCAAATTTATCTCACTTTCTTTTGAAGAACCATTCACTCAACCCTTCTTACAGACCATATCTTCACGCACACATGATCCATGATTAGTTCAACTGACACTGTTAATAATGACAATGATAATGACCTAGCATGTACATGCCAAACACTGTTCATCAAATGTTTTCCCTGGATGAATGTATCTGTTCCTCATCACAAACTTAAAGGAAGTTACTTAAAGGAAGTTCCTCATTTTGCAGATGAGGAAACTGAAAAACAAAGAGGTGGAGAAATTTTGCTAAACAAAGACCTGTCATCTCCTTTGACAGAATCTTTTCCTATCGTTTTAAAAACGACATCTGCCCTGGGCAGGTGGTCAGTTGGTTAGAGCGTTGTCCCGTACACCAAAAGGTTGCATTTGATTTCCAGTCATAATACAACCCCAGTTGGTCAGGGTGTCTATGGGAGGCAACCGATCCATGTTTCTCTCTCACATCGATGTTTCTCTCTTTCTCTCTCTCTAAAATAATATCAATAAACGTATCCTCAGGTGAGGATGAAAAATACATATCTTCTATACTAATAAAAGCCTATGTAGTCATCATGCCCTCACGCTGTGATGCCCTCACACCATGATGCCCTCATGCCATAACAACCTCTCACCAGCAGACTGTGTGCACAGTGGGTGCATGTGGGTGGGCGGGGCTGAGTGCACGCAGAGCCGCAGAGGTGGGTCCCAGCAGCTCCACCTTCTCGAGGTCAGGCCAGGGTTCCCCTGGCATGGGGTCTCCTGGCTCCGGCCTACCTCTTTGGGGCAATCCATCGAGGAGCCTTGGATAGGTGGGTAGGGCCTACCTCTTTGGGGAGATTGATCATGGGGCTCCCACCCTGTGAGAGGGCACAGGCCAGGCTGGGGGGGTCCCCCCCCACCAGTGCATGCATTTTGTGCACCCGGTCTCTAGTATTTATATATATTAATATACATCCAATACACTGCCCAGGGTTTGAATACAGATCAGCTGGCATTAGCTTTTGTAATTCCAATCTCACCCTGGTTCAGGTATTTTGGAGGGAGGAACAATTAATAGTGTAATAAGAACCCTTTAATTAGCTAAAAACTCGTTAAAGAACTAAGAAAGCTGGTGCTGCTACATTAAAGGGTAATTGACGAAGGTGTAAGGAGGGACTTCTGAACCTCTCAAGCTCAGCTCCCTCAGCTCTGTGTACTTACTCAGCAGCCATGCCAGCATCCTGCGCTGCTGGGAAAGCCCCCAGCTGATTTGCATATTCAGCAGCCACAATTAATCACTTCCAGAGCGATTACACCCCCTGTTCCGAGCCGGAGCTGGGTGAGGCAGCCAGTTTGGAGGCATCTTCAGCTTTATACAGACATGGCTGGGGGAGGTGGGGTGGAGTAGCAGATTTTACACACATACACACAGACCAAGAGCCCAGGGAATCAGACCCTCATCTCGTCCCTCACTTCCCCCCTCCCCTGCCACAGCTGCAGGCCACATCCGGGACCCACAGGCAGCCTCCCAGGGGGCAGGCCATGTTATACACACCCCTATACCCTCAGCCAGATCAGACACGTTGACACAAATAGGCCACACACACAGCGGCACACACCCATTTGTGCCTGGACACACATCCAGAGCCCTCTCACACACACACACACAAACAACCGTGTTCACAAACTCGCACCCAGAGATGGAGCCACACCTGCAGGGAGACGCCCGTTGTCACACACAGAGACACGCTAGGAACGCAGAGGGGCGCAGCCCTGCACAGAGACGTCCACCAACACATAAGCTACAGACCCAGGTAAACTCCGTCATGACCACCTCCGAGATCCCCGCCCCCTCTCCACACGTTCATTCAGTCGTTCATTCAACACAGATTTACTGGGCACCTACTATGTGCCAGGGGCTGTTCTAGGCTCTGGGGATCCAGCAGTGAACAAAACAAAGATGCCTGTCCTGGTGGAATGAACACCCCACTGGGGCTGATAGGCAGTACGCAAATACAGATAGGAGACGTCGGGTGGCACTGTGGAAAAAAGAAGGCAGTGAGGCAGGCCGAAAGCCTCCTCCAGGGAGGCATCCTTGAAGCAGCGGCTCCTACAGAGGGAGGGAGGGAGCCAGTGACGTCTCACACAGGCATGTGCCATGTAGCTTCACCAGGGCCCTGTCCCCACCAGGGCAGGTGCGTGGCCTGGTGTCCTGCGTGCCCCCTACCCCAGAGCTTCCTTTTGAGAGGTTGGGCCTGAGTCTTGCAGGTGACAGTGGACGCAGGGGACGCTGAGCCGACCAGAGAGCACACTGACCGTGAGGCTGCCCTATTCTGCCTCGATGCTGCTCTCTCCTCCTTTATACACGCCCCGCCCCCCACCCGGCCCCGTCCCTCCCCGCTTGGTCTATTTCTTATTTATTTAACTTTTGTGGTGAAAAAAACCTCCACACATAACATAACGTTTGCCATCTTAACTGTTGTTAAGTGTTCAGTTCAGTGGTGGTAAGTTTTCATATTGCTATTCAACAGCTCTCTAGAACTTTTGTTTTTTTAAAAATATATTTTATTGATTTTTTACAGAGAGGAAGGGAGAGGGATAGAGAGTTAGAAACATCGATGAGAGAGAAACATCCATCAGCTGCCTCCTGCACACCCCCGACTGGGGATGTGCCCGCAACCAAGGTGCATGTCCTTGACCGGAATCGAACCTGGGACCCTTCAGTCCACAGGCCGACGCTCTAGCCACTGAGCCAATGGTCAGGGCTAGAACTTTTTTATCTTGCAAAACTGAGCCTCTGTCCCCATGAAACAGTAACTCCTCCACTCCCTCCAGCTCCAGGCACTCACCATTCTACTTTCTGTTTCTGTGAATTTGACTCCTCTGGGGACCTCCTATAAACGGAATTATACAGGATTTGTCTTTTTGTGATGGGCTTAGTTCACTCAACACACTGTCCTCAAGGGGCACCCCCTTTGTAGCCCGTGTCAGAATCTCGCTCCCTTTAAGGCAGAACACTCTCCCTCCCACAGAGCGGCCACACTGGTTTATCTCACCCATCGATGGGCATGTGGGTTGCCGCCAGTTCTTGGCTGGTGTGAGTAATGCTGCTTTGACCCCGCTTTCAATTCTTTTGGATATGTCTTCCTGGAAGGGGGATTGCTCAATCGGGCATATTTCTTTTTGTAAAAATTGCTTTCACTGAGGCACACAATATATGATAAAACACACTGATCTCAAGTGCTCTGTTGGCTGACTTTTGACAATTGTCTGCACGCCCTAAGCGAGAGGTAGACTGTTTCCAGCACCCCAGAAAATTCCTCACGCCCCTTTTCACGCCCCCTCCAAGACACGAGCTCTTCTCAGATACATTCCTAGTGGGACAAACCCAGTGAATGAAATATGGAAGGTGATGGAGGCAGTGTGATGTCGTGATCAGAGCTAAGCCACTTGGTCCAAGTTTATTTTTTTTATTTCAGAGAGAGGAAGGGAGAAGGAGAGATTAGAAACATCATTGGTGAGAATCATCAATCGGCTGCCTCCTGCACGCCCCCTACTGGAGACTGAGCCCACAACCAGGGCATGTGCCCTGACCTGGAATCAACCATGACCTCCCTACGCCATAGGTCAATGCTCAATCACTGAACAACACCAGCTGAGCCAAGTTTTATTTTATTTTTTTAATATATTTTATTGATTTTTTTACAGAGAGAAAGGGAGAAGGATAGAGAGTTAGAAATATCAATGGGAGAGAACTATCGATCAGTTGCCTCCTGCACACCTACTGGGGATGTGCCTGCAACCAACGTACATGCCCTTGGCCGGAATCAAACCTGGGACCTTTCAGTCCACAGGCTGACGCTCTATCCACTGAGCCAAACCGGTTAGGGCTGAGCCAAGTTTTTAAAAAAATTAATTGTTGCCCTACCGGTTTGGCTCAGTGGCTAGAGTGTCGGCCTGCAGACTGAAGGGTCCCAGGTTCGATTCTGGTCAAGGGCATGTACCTCGGTTGCGGGCACATCTCCAGTAGGAGGTGTGCAGGAGGCAGCTGATCGGTGTCTCTCTCTCATCGATGTTTCTAACTCTCTATCTCCCTCCCTTCCTCTCTGTAAAAAATCAATAAAATATATTTTAAAAATATTTATTGTTGGCAGTATTACAGATGCCCCCCATTTGCCCCCTTTGCCCTCTTCCACCCAGCCCCTGCCTCCCGCCAGTCCTTCTCCATACTATTATCTGTGTCCACGGGCTACGCCTATATGCATATATGTTCTGTGGTTGATCACTTCTCTGTCCCTCCACCCTCCTTCCCTCTGAGATCTGTCATTCTGTACCATGCATCCACGCCTCTGGCACTTGGTCCAAGTTTTAACCCTCCACTATCACAGGTGTGACCTTCAACCCTCTGAGCCTCAGTCTTCACAGCTGTAAAGTGGGGCAAATCATAGCACCTGTAGCATCAGGTTGTGTTAGGGTTAAATTAGACCTAACACTTAGAACCATGTCTGCCGTGTGGTACATGCTGTCAGAGTTGCTGTTATTTTAGAAGACACACGTCGGGGGAACTTTATAATGAACACTGTGTGTGCACCACCCAACCTCAGAAATAAAGCATCATACACATAGATGACGCCTCCTACATTCATTTCTGCTATTGCATGCCTCTCCTTTCCGTTCCCCTCCTTTCCCCACCAAGGGTAGAGAGATGAGTGTGGAGAATTTTTTAAATATTTTAAATTGTGGTAAAATATACGTATGATAAAAGTTACCACTTAGCCATTTTTGTGTCCAGTTCCGTGCCATTAAGTACATTCACACTATTACGTCACTATCCCCACCACCCACCACCCGCCTACAGCACTTTTTCATCTTCCCAAACTGAAACTTTGTCCCCATTAACACTAACTCCCTATTTCCCCTTCCCCTGGGAGCTTCTGCTCAGAGGGTTTCTCCATGTTTCCGGCAAATCAGGCTGTATCCATGGATGACACACATCATTTGGCAAGTTTTTAAGCTATAACTGTACAGCATTGAACATTTTCTTTTGCAACTTGCTTTGTTATTCAGTTGGGTTTTTCTTTTTTTTGTATCTTGCCCATGTACTAGTAGACACAAGTATTTCTTGTCCTGTCTTTTTAATTGCTTTTTAAATGCTTGCTTTCGCCCTTAGCTGGTTTGGCTCAGTGGATAGAACGTCGGCCTGTGGACTGAAGGGTCCCGGGTTCAATTCTGGTCAAGGGCACATGCCCGGGTTGCGGGCTCGATCCCCATTGAGGGACGTGCAGGAGGCAACTGATCAATGATTCTCTTTCATCATTGATGTTTCTATTTCTCTCTTTCTCTCCCTTCCTCTCTGAAATCAATAAAAAAATATTTTAAAAAATACATGCTTGCTTCAGCATAGTTATCCGTTCTCCTCCTCATGACCTTTTAGCTGTTTCCCAGTTTGCTCCTGTTCACACATCCCGGCTTGTCTGGGCACAGGATAAATGTCTCTGGGATGTATAACGCCGAAGAATGGAAAGTCAGGGTTTCGTCCTGAGTAGGATGTTCACGCTGTTGCCCAAACGTCACTATGTCCTTTTCCTCTTGTCACTCTCCTGAAGTTCCCTTTTGGCCCCCAGATAAAGTCCAGTCCTTCTAACTGGCAGCTCTGGCCTCATTGTCACCATACCTCCTTCCGAGGAGACCTCGCCTCCTGCACCTGTGGGCCTCCGAGCTTTGCATCTGCTCTTCTCTCTGTCCACCATGCCCTGCCGGCTCTTACTCATCCCTCAGGTTTCAGCTGCAGTGTCATTCCCTGACCCTGGACCCCCCAAGCTAGATGAGGGCCCCCAATCACGCTCAGAGAACTCTGCCCATCTGTGCACGCACCACAATCTTAACTTGCTTTTTCTTTTTTTAAATCCTCACCTGAGACACACACACACACACACACACACACAGAGAGAGAGAGAGAGAGAGAGAGAGAGAGAGAGAGAGAGAAATAAAAGAGAGAGAGACTTAGAGAAACATTGATCGATTGCCTTCTATATGTGCCCTGACTGGGGATTGAACCTGCAACCCAGGTATGTGCCTTGACCAGAACAGAACCGGCAACCTTTGGATGCACAGGATGATGCTGAGCCAGCTGCCGAGCCACACTCGTAACTTTCGACTACTTAACGAAGAGGCTGCCCTGTTTATAGCCACAAATTGCGTGCAGGCTGGGCCTGGAAGGAGCACCTGGTCTGTGTTTGTGGATGAACGGAGGAATCCTTCTATCTACCTCCTGGCTGGGGCAGGGACTGCGCAGAGACCTGGGCTTCCTTCCCAGTCCATCACTTCCTGCTGTGTGACCTCAGGCAAGTGGCTTAACCTCTCTGAGCTCCTCACTTTCCTTTCCTGTAAAACCCTTCCTAGGGCTGTTGCAGAGGTTGACATGAGTGAGCCCATCAGGCCTGGCTAAGGGGAGGCCACTCCTGGTAGGAGCTACTCTGGTTCTGAGCCAAGTTCCGGCCCTGTAACCCTGGACTGGGGCCCTGTTCCTTCCTGGTTTGGCAGGCCTGGGAAGCAATGCTGGGCCTCCTTGTCCAGCCAGCAGCTCATCCCTCAATTCCCAAGCCTGTAATGGGAATCACATGTGCTGGATGCCTGCCCAGCCCCACTCCTTCCTCCCCCTCCTCCTCCCCCAGAGAGGCCCCCTGAGTCATCCTGGTCACCTCACCCCTTCTCACAGCCTCATTCCCACGCTGCCCTGGCCTGGATACACATGTCAGAGGGTGTGTCATGTCATGGGTTTCTGTGGGTCTGTGTGTGTGTGTGTGTGTGTGTGAACTATCTGTCTGTGCTGTGTTTATGTGTGTGATTGTGTTTGAATTGTAGGTGTACGGGTGTGTTTTGTATGAACTATGTGCTTATGTTGTATGTATGTTTGCATATGGCCTGCCTGTTTTGTGTGACCATCTATGGGTCTGTGCATGTGTTAACTGTATGTCTATTTTATGACTCTCTATGTATGTGAACTGTGTGTTTATATTGCATGTTGTTTGTGTGACTAGGTTGTGGGTTATGTGTGAGTTGGTGTGGGATCTACATGTCTATACTCGGGATCTCTGCATGTGGGCTGTGTGCCTGAATCATGGGGTGTGTGTATTTTTGTTGGGGGAGTCTGTGTGTGTGATGGGTAGCTGTATTTGCGAGTGCTGGGTAAGTGTGGCGGGTTCACCTCTGATATTCTTCCACCATCTGATGGTGGGTGTATGCTTCTGTGGGCCCCTGTGTCCGGAATGTGTATCTGGCTGTTTGTTGTGTGTGCTTGTTCCGGGTGGGTGTGATGTGCCTGGACCATGTATCCGGGTGTGTGTCTCTGGGTGACAGTGTGCCCATGCTGCATGTTTGAGTGTCAGTTCACAGTTTGCCTGGACAACTGGGGGATAAGTTCCCACCCCCGCAGCTGGCTCATTCAGCATACCTGTGTGTGTGTGTGTGTGTGTGTGTGTGTTTATGTGTGTGGCGCCTGGAGGTAAGGCAGTCTCAGAGTGGCAGGAGTTCCACAGTGAGAAATGCCCACGAATAGGAAAAAACAGGACTGTATGGTGGGGACGGTACATGGGGAGCTCCAAGAGTTGAGGGTTAAACTCAGGCTTCCCTCAGGAGCCTTCTCCTGGACATTGAAAGGGGCTGTGCTCTATTCTGTGTGAGCACAGGAAGGGGGATTGGGAGGCCTGGGCCTGGAGGGGTGAAGTTGATGCTCAGCTCACCTGGGCAGGGCCAGGCCTCCTCGATGCCCTCGTGAACACTAGAGGGTGTTCCCTTGCAAACACAGCATGAAGAGGATCACATCTGTGGTCAGACATGAACCCAATCATGGTCTTAGCTCTGCTGTTCATCCTCTTTGTGGCCTTGGTCAAGCATCTTAAGTTCTCTGAACCTCAACTTTTCCATTTGAGCAGTGGGCCCCAGCCAGATGATGTTGGTGCCCTGCCTGTATCCCTTCAGCCCTCACATGTTCTGTGCACTGTTTGTCCAGCCTCGGGGCTGCCTCAGCTCACATGCTGGCCAGGCCAGAAATGCTGAGGAGCTGACACCCCTGGACGTAGCCCTCCTCCAATAACCACGGGCCCTGGAGAGCAAACACCCAGGGACAACTCTAAGGCTGGGTTCTAATTTCTCTCCCAGGGGTCCCCAGCGGGACTGACCCTCAGTGGCCTACGTGGATTTTGTGGGAAAGGAAGAATGCACAACAAACAACCCAATATAATACTATAGAGGTCAACAGTTGGCTTTGAGTCTGACAGAACTGGGTTTGAATCCCCTATCTGCTGTTTTATGGTGGCTTTGGTCAAGTTACCTAACCTCTCCGAGGTTTGAGCTTTCTGTTCTTAAATTGGAGATAATAATTCCTCCCTTACAGGGTCATTTTAAGAATTCAAGGAAATAACGCATGGAGAGGACTTAGCCTGGTGTGGAGTTCTTAGTGGGAGTCTGATGAGTGGGGATGGTTTTCGTTAAAGGGGTGCAGTGCAGAGTAGGTCATCACACAGCCCGGAGTATTAGGGCTTCGTGAATGATGAGGTCCTCTCCAGACAGGTCACGGAATGAACATTCCAAGCACATGTCAATCAGGGTTTCGCTATAGGAAACAAAGACCCAAACCAGGGAACTTGGTGCTTACAAAACTGTAGAAAGGCTGGCCAACGGGACTCTAGGCTAAGCCTTTAGGATGACTGGCTATAGAACATCACTTGTGAATTGGCCCCACTAGGACCTCCTGCCTCTGTTCTCTACAGGAAGGTGGGGAATCACCCTCTGGGAACCACTGACTTCAAGAATACATCACCATCATGGATAAACAAAATGTAGCCCATCCATACAGTGAAATATTATCTATACTAATAAAAGGGTAATATGCTAATTAGACTTGATAGACCAGATGTCATTCCGGACGTCCTTCCCGACAAAGCCGGGGCCCGGGCAAAGCCACCCGGGTACCCGGGTGCCTGTGGCCCGCTGGAGGAGGGAAGCCTGGGTCCCGGGTGTGGGGGCCTAGGCAGAGGTGGTTACAGGTGATCAGGGAGGCAGGCATGTGAGTGGTTAAGAGCCAGCAGTCCTGGATTGCGAGAGGGATCCCAGATTGCGAGAGGGTGCAGGCCGGGCTGAGGGACACCTGCCCCCCACCCCTGTGCACGAATTTTATGCACTGGGCCTCTAGTTCAGCCATAAAAAGGAAGAAAATTCTGACAACATGGGTGAACCTCAAAAACATTATGCAAAGCAAAAGAAGCCAGACATTAAAGGACAAATGTTGTATGATTCTGCCTATATGAAATATCTAGAATAAGCAAATTCAAAAACACAGAAAACAGATTAGAAGTTACAGGGTGGGTGGGGGGAATGAGGAGTTATTGCTTAATAATTATGGAGTATCTGGGGAGGGAAAAAAGTTTGGAAATAGTATTAATCAACTGTCTCTCAATAAAAGCTGGTGGCACTGGTGACTGGAGACAGTAACATTCTGGCAGGAAAACCCATGGTCTCCACAATGTGTTTGCCACATGCCACTGCAATGCAGAAGAAAGATGCCTCCACCCACTTCTTCCGCACACATCTCATGCTCCCACTTTTAAAAAATATACTAGTATATATTTTTATTGATCCCAGAGAGGAAGGGAGGAGAGGGATAGAAACATCAATGATGAGAGAGAATCATTGATCGGCTGCCTCCTGCACCCCCCCTACTGGGGATTGAGCCAGAAACCCCAGGGAATTGAACCACGACTGCCTGGTTCCTAGGTTGACATTCAACCACTGAGCCATGCCGGCCGGGCTCATGCTTCCACTTTATAGAACCTAATTGGCATGCAGACGTGTAGCTGCAAGGAAGTCTGCAAAAATAGTTTTTAGCTTTGCAACCTCTGTAGTATAGGATTGCACATTATGAGGTGGGGGGGGGTGCCTCAACACTTGCCATCTCTTGGTTTTGCTTGTACAGCATTCTTTCCCTTTCAATGGTAAAACTTCCATGTCTGCTTCTACTTCCCATACTTGCCTTTATTTTCTATCCAGTATAGGTTGAATGAAGCTAACGTCACTCTCTGGATTCAGGAAATGATCTGCAAGGGAGGTCTGGCCAAACCATATAATACATTGCTCCAAACCCATGATCGGCTCAGGGATGGGCACATGACTTGGGATGGACCAATGAGAGTCATTACTTTGCAAGTTCTCTCTTTTTGCGGAAGCTGTGGAGCTTGGAAGATGTTCCTGGGAGCCATCTTTCGGCAAAATGGAATCCCTTGTGGAGAATATCAGAGACGAGAAGTGAGATAGACAAAATCTTGATGATGTAACAGAACCCCTGGATCCAACTATGCTTAAATTCCATTACCCTGAATTTTTTAATGTCAGCTAATGGATACCTTTTTTTGTTTAAGATTGTTCAAGTTGCCTTTCTACCACTTGCTACTAAGGAGCCTGACTAATATATAGAGAGGTATCAGCAAGAGCAAAGGCATGTGTAGACATGCATGCTGTAGATTTGTTCACTCATTACATTCTTTTTAAAAAAAATATTTTTTTATTGATTTCAGAGAGGAAGAGAGAGGGAGAGAGATAGAAACATCAATGATGAGAGAGAATCATTGATTGGCTGCCTCCTTCATGCTCCCTACTGGGGATCAAGCTTAAAACGCAGGCATGTGGCCTTGACTGGAATCAAACCTGGGACCCTTCAGTCCACAGGCCGATGCTCTATCCCAGCTGTGGGCAAACTACGGCCTGCGGGCCGGATCCGGCCCATTTGAAATGAATAAAACTAAAAAAAAAAATAAAAAAGACCGTACCCTTTTATGTAATGATGTTTACTTTGAATTTATATTAGTTCACACAAACACTCCATCCATGCTTTTGTTCTGGCCCTCCGGTCCAGTTTAAGAACCCATTGTGGCCTTCGAGTCAAAAAGTTTGCCCACCCCTGGGCTAGGGCCATTAAATTCTTCTTGATAATTTTTTTCTGGTCAGGCCCTATGCTGGATACGGGAAAACAAAGGCCTTGACTATATCCTCCTCTAGTTGGACACATGAAGGGGTCACAGGAGCGTAGAGGCAATGACTGACTGACTGCTCAAACACCAATTAGGAAAACCTATTCGCTAGGTGGTTAGAGCTAGTGGGGATCCAATGCCCCTCAACCTGGCCTCCTGCATATGGCGGAGAGCAGACTCTGCCCTGTGCCAGACCCTGAGCCAACTGGTCAATCAGTTTTGCTGCATGAGGTCCTAGAGAAGCTGATCTCTCTTCAATGATGGTCTACAGTTCTGTCCACTACACTGATCCCAGAGGAAGGTAGACACCATGCTCATTATAGCATTGACCATAATACTGACATTCAAGTGGACAACAGTACAACCAGGACACTGAGTATGACCTTGACCACAGTAGGACCTGATCATAATTTTGACGATAGCATGTCTAGGTAACTGTCTACAGCAAGGTCAGAACCCTACCAGGACAGTGATTGCGACTCTGAGTACAATATACCCAAGAAACTGATTCCCACACTGACACCGCAACACAACCAGGAATGACCAATGGAGACCACAACATTAACCACAATGCTGACTCCAGTAGAACCAGGATGCTGATGGCAACCCAGATGACAGTTCAACAGAACACTGACCTCAGCATGTTCAGGACACTGAGTTTGCCACTGACCATAACTGTGGTCATGACCACAGCACTGAATGTATTGGCCAGTGTTCAGTCAGAGGGATAAAGCTCACCTCAGGTAGTTCAATAGCAAACATTTAATATGTGGATTAAAACAGAGGTGTCAGTTAAACTTCAAGAGCAAATGGGAGGCCCTGATCGGTTTGGCTCAGTGGATAGAGCGTTGGCCTGTGGACTGCAGGGTCCCAGGCCCAATTCCGATCAAGGGCATGTACCTTGGTTGCAGGCACATCCCCAGTGGGGGGTGTGCAGGAGGCAGCTGATTGATGCTTCTCTCTCATCAATGTTTCTTACTCTCTATCCCTCTCCCGTCCTCTCTGTAAAAAATCAATAAAATATATATATTTTTTAAAAAGAGAGCAAATGGTAGAAGATGAATTGACTCTAGATTAGTAAGCTGCCATCAGCGAAGAGAGGAGGTGGTCATCAGAGTCCAGGGGCTGAGCCCTGGTGGATTCTGTCCAGTGTGGTTGAAAGCACAGAGGAGACACAACAGCTACTTCCAGAGACACCCAAAAGAATCAGGGGAGAGAGGGAGCTATATTCTGCCTTCCTTCTTCCCACTTGCCAACCTCCCTCAGGCCTCCCTGGCTGAGCCCAGCCAGATGCAGCAGAGCCAGGGAAGTAGGGTTTGTAGGGGGTGACCAGGACCTGGAACATGTGGTTTTCAGGGGCCATCTCCCCTGATACAGAGAAATCAGGTGGGGAATCTACCTAAGGGCATATTGACCAGTGCCAACCACACAACGCAGGCCAGAGCCTGACCATGACAATGAACATCTCAGTGACCAGAGCCCACGAAGGACATTGTCACAGTCTTGAAACACAGCACTAACAAGGCCATTACTCTGTAGGAAAGGGACAAGCAGGGCCCTTCCGCACCAGTGTTGATTGACCACAGCCCACTCTTGGTCACGAGCTTGAGAGTTAGACCAACCAACATCCCTCTCCCACCCCATGCCTACTGCAGGCTTGGCCTGGGCAGTCAGCAAAGGACCAGCTCTGATTGGAAAGAGGAGGCAGAGGGATGGATGGGATGCCTTTCCCGGCTCAGCCTCTGTTTGGTGTCCTTGGCCCCATAGCCAGTGTCGCCAGCCTCCAGCTTCCTTGTAGTGAAGCCCCCCCGGGGACTGAGCGCTGGCTCGGTGCTCACAGACGTCTCTCAGCAATTCTAGGGGGAGGCAGGTCTTCTGAGAGAAGGACTGCCCGTTGCCTCAGCTCACATGGCCACGAAGCGACAGAACCAGGGCTGAACCCAGGTTCTACCGGACACCGAGCTCTTCCTCCTTGCTTTGACAAAACCATCCATAATGTGTGATCTTGCCTGGCACACAGGAGCGTCGATAAAATGCCAGGCCTGCCCCATATTATGGCTGATTCTTCTGTAACCTGATTTGCTTGCTGCCCCCTAAAAAAAGTCACTGAGGGGTGATGGGGAGGGAAGTTGCCTGGGGAGACCGGATGGTGGGAAGGGGCAGAGAAAGGCTGGAGGCAGGACCCGGACGGTCTTAAAATTCAAATCATTTGCCTGGGGCAGCCTTAATATTTTGATTCTCTCAAGAGTTGGTCTCACATCTGGGGCCTTTGAAACTGGGAGTAAGAGACTGTCCCAGGTGTGGCAGGGGAGGGGCGACTTTGAGTGGCAGGGCCCTGGGGAGTAGGACTTGGGGTGAGGAGAGGGAAAGCAGAGTACCCCTTTTGGGCGCCAGGCCCACCCTGCTGCTCATCGCCATCGGCCTCTGTTCCTCTCAGGCGACCTGTTTTGCTTCTCACCCGTCTGCATCTACTACACCCCTCCCCCCATGTCCAATCTCACAGGCTTTGCCTCAGTTTCTCTCTTGATTCTTGTGGTCTTTAGGGGGGAGCCTCTCAATTTCTCTTCTTTGCTCTCAGGCCTTCCTCCTACTCCCTCCTCCCCACCCTCCGCCCCTTGGTCCCCCTCCTGCCCCCATTTTCAACGTGGAAAAGGCCCAGGGAGGCGAAATTTACAAACACGTGATGGAACCCCTCCCCCATCTCCGTGACCCGCCTGCATAATGGCCTAGGGGGCCGCGGGGTTTGGTCTGGAGCTACGGTCCCCGGAGCGGGCTCCCCCACATCCCGGGCCCCAGACCCCCGGGGTCGGCGCCCAAAGACCAGCTGGGGGCGGGGCTGGGGGGCGGAGCCCGTAACAAAGACTCG
>NW_006292342.1:116799-117444 GCF_000327345.1 Myotis davidii | reverse complement strand
CTGCGAGGGGCGGAGGGCGCCGCGGGGAGGGGCTGGAAGGTGCACGCTGGCTTTGGGGGACAGGAGTCAGGCTTCAGACCCAGCCTCCAGCTGGGATGCTTTGGGGGACAGTCTGACCCCAGCTTCGAGGGTTTCGACTCCTCCGTGACCCGGAGCCCACCACGCCCGCCATCTCGCTGGAGCTGGGGGGATCTGGGGGGACTTCAGGGGGCTTTGGGGTTGAAGAGTCTGTGCGTGACCGCGGGGGGCTGTGCCTGGGGGCTGGTGTCACAATGTGAGGCTGTGAGGCTGTGCCCGGGGGCTGGGTGTCTGGGGATGTGACAGCAAGGCAGGACTTGACCCTGGCGGAGTGTGGGCAGCTGTCGCCGAGGGCAAAGGACGCTGTGTGACAGTGTCCCCGTGACTCTGTCCACCTGCCTGGGTGTCGTACAAAATGTCTGTGACCAGGTGTGTAGCTGTGAGAGCTTTGGGGGGACGGTGCGTGTTTGGTGCCTTTGAGTAAATAGCTTGAAAGGGGGTGTGAAGGAGCATGCTAGTACCTAGCGGTGTGTGCAGATGTGTGCACCCGTGCGTGTGCGTGTGCGTGAGCGTGAGCGTGTGCGTGTGTGTGTGTGTGTGTGTGTGTGTGTGTGTGTGCTGCTGGTG
>NW_006292342.1:114343-115383 GCF_000327345.1 Myotis davidii | reverse complement strand
GGGTTGGGGGCTCCCCGAGGCCCCCGGGGCTGCGAGGGGCGGAGGGCGCCGCGGGGAGGGGCTGGAAGGTGCACGCTGGCTTTGGGGGACAGGAGTCAGGCTTCAGACCCAGCCTCCAGCTGGGATGCTTTGGGGGACAGTCTGAAACCAGCTTCGAGGGTTTCGACTCCTCCGTGGCCCGAAGCCCACCACGCCCGCCATCTCGCTGGAGCTGGGGGGATCTGGGGGGACTTCAGGGGGCTTTGGGGTGTTGCTTACCCTTCGCTCCCCCATCGTGGCTGGAGGTGCCCAGCGTCGGAGGCCCCCCATTCTTCGCCTGCACCCCCAAGGCGGGGAAGGGGGCGGGGCTCACGTGTGAGTGAGTGACGGGGACATGTGTGAGGGGTGTCGATGGGTGCGGGGTAAACGTGTGCCTTTGTGTCATGGCTGGGCGTGCCTGAGAGTTTGTGTGGCTGTGCTGGTGCGGGTCCAGCTGTGCGCGAGTGGGTGTGAGGGGGGGGGGGGTTTGTGTCGGGGGGGGGGTGTTTGGGTGCGGGGAAGAGTCTGTGCGTGACCGCGGGGGGCTGTGCCTGGGGGCTGGTGTCACAATGTGAGGCTGTGAGGCTGTGCCCGGGGGCTGGGTGTCTGGGGATGTGACAGCAAGGCAGGACTTGACCCTGGCGGAGTGTGGGCAGCTGTCGCCGAGGGCAAAGGACGCTGTGTGACAGTGTCCCCGTGACTCTGTCCACCTGCCTGGGTGTCGTACAAAATGTCTGTGACCAGGTGTGTAGCTGTGAGAGCTTTGGGGGGACGGTGCGTGTTTGGTGCCTTTGAGTAAATAGCTTGAAAGGGGGTGTGAAGGAGCATGCTAGTACCTAGCGGTGTGTGCAGATGTGTGCACCCGTGCGTGTGCGTGTGCGTGAGTGTGAGCGTGTGCGTGTGTGTGTGTGTGTGTGTGTGTGTGTGTGTGTGCTGCTGGTGCCTCGAGCACTCCATTTGTGCTTTCACAGAAGCAGGTCTCCCTCTCCATGTTGCCCCATCTCTCCGGCAGGCTTGGAGGA
>NW_006292342.1:112679-114266 GCF_000327345.1 Myotis davidii | reverse complement strand
GGGAAACCTCTTTCCTCCTCCATCTTGGGGGTGGGAGCCTCCTCGGGCTCGCAGATCTGTAGGAACTCAGAGGGAAGCTGGAATTTGGGGGGAAAAAACCAACTGATAATCACAGCTAACGTTTATGAAGTGCTTATTATGTACTGGGCACCGTTTCAAGCACAAGCATGAATGAAGTCACTGAATCCTCCCAGCATTCCACCGGTGGATGCTATTGTTACCCTCATGTAACAGGCGGAGAAACTGAGGCACAGGAAAATCAAGTCACTTGCCCAAGCTCAGGACACTTGGGAGGGGCAGAGCTGGAATTCCAGAGGCAGTCTGGTTCGGCGCCCACATGTTTACCCTCTTGTAAAACAATCCACTCCGCGGTGTGGACAGCGCCTGTGTAGGCAGTAGGGGGGGCGTTTAGGTAGAAGCTCCAAGGGAACCAGTCCTGGCACATCGTCTTTCCTGGCCAAGAGAAGAAAGGAATCAGACCCTGGGACGCCAACCTGCAAGGGGCACTGGGAGGGACGGTCAGACTCTAGATAGGACTTTCAAGCCACAGGGAGAGGCTGTGGGGTCCCCTTACTCAAGGACGCCTCTGTTTTCCCATCTTTGGACCCACACACTGGGTGGGATAGGAAGCAAGCTCAGTAGCTAGCATCAGGCTGCGCATAGTAGGTGCTCAATGGATACCCCGTATGTGAACCAGAGAAAAGTAGGGTAAACTGAGAAAGAGACAAGAGACCAAAAGAGGCTGATACTTTAGAATTTGCTGGGAAAAAATGAACCAGGAGCGAAGTTGAATTTGATTTCCAAGAAGTACCCTTGGAACCACCACCTGGGTGGCCCCCCCCGCCCCTGCTAGCCCCTAGGAACTCTGGTTTTCCTGTCTTCCAGCCAAGATTGGCTAGGGGTGCGGGAGAGTGTGTGAAATATTATACATTCCAGGGCGGGGAGGGTGTGGTTTGGGGGCGGGGCTAACACGGGGTTTCCTGGGGGCAGAGCTAAACTGGGGTCGGTGGAGGCGGGGTTAAAAGTCGGGTGGGCGGGGCTAAACTCGGTAATCTGTTGGGGCGGGGCTAGTGAGGTCCAACCACGGGCTGCAGTTCCTGCCGGCGGCCACCTCGGGCAATACAGTGTCGTCAGCCGCCCTCAGCCCCCAGCTTGCCCACCAGCCCGACGCCCCAGGGAGAGAAGGGGTCTGAGGAATGGATGCTCTGTCCCCGCTCCGCCCCCTCCATCGCTTCCCAGAGCTCCCTCTTCGGTCCCTGCTGGGCCCTGGGCACCACCGAGGGGTCCGTTCTAGGAAGCATTCTTTCGTCCATTCAATCAGCCGACACGATTGAGCGCTGGGATGCAGCCATGAACCAAGTCATCAAATCCTCGCTCTCCTGGAGCCGATCTTCTGCAGGAGAGGCAGACAAGAATCGAATAGATACACAACACAGTGCCAAAGCTAAGCGTATAATACAACGCAAGCGTCATAAAGAAGTAGGGGGAGGGAATGAAAGAGTGACGGCGGTGGGTGGGGGCTATTTTAGCAGAAGGGCCAGGGACAGTGTCTCTGAGGAGGTGGTACCCAAGGCCACACATGAAAGA
>NW_006292342.1:111247-112625 GCF_000327345.1 Myotis davidii | reverse complement strand
GCAAGGAAGGCAAGTGCAACGGTCCCGAGGTCGGAACAAAGCCGGTGAGCTTGAGGAGCAGCAAGGAGGCTGGTGTGGCCGGAGAGGAGTGAGCCAAAGGGAAGCTGTGGGGAGATGAGACCAGGGAAGTCAGGAGGGGGCAGGCCACCTGGGAACTTGTGGGTTGTGGGCAGGAGTTTGGATTTGACCTTGAGAGCAGGGGAGTAGCACCTGTCAGAGGAGCTGTCCGTCCTTCCAGGTTCTGTCAGGGATGCTCTAGGTGTGGCCCATGAGTGCCTTGGAGCTACCAGAGAGTTTTCCCTGTGGAAAAGATGCCCCCTTCCTGACAATAGATCTTCCCTAAGATCCAGCAACATCTTTGTCACTATCTGGGTTTGGGGGTCACCTCTTTTCTGGGGTGCCCCAAAGCACCAACACCAAGATAAACAGGGATAGGACAGGAGTAGTAGTTCAGTTTGTATTGCATGCCTCAGGGCCATTCTCTCTGCCTGGGACACTGTTCCCCCAGGCAGCTACTTGACCCCCTCTCTTTCCTTTTGCTTAAATGGCACCTCCTCCAAGAGGCCCACCTTGAACATCCACTGTCATTCTCTGAGCTCTAGATGTATTTTTCTGCATAGCCTTCATCACTATCTTCACACGAGTTGTTTATTCATTCATAGGTGCTCAACAAATATTTGTTGAATGAATGAATGGGTGGATGAATTTTTTTCTCCAACGGTGTGACTATTGTGCCACGGGAAAGTCGGGGAAACACTGCCCTTGCACCATCCCCTACCCATTTCTAGTCAACCACTGCTCCTGGGTATGAAGCACTAGGAAAACCCCTCTTCACTGTGCCTGAATTCCCCCGTTACCGGGCACCGTTATTTGGAGTTAAGACACCGTGTTAGTAGGCCCCTGTGGGAAATGTGAATGTCCCAGGTGGAGGGAAGTAAAAGGAAATCTTAAGGACTCCTAGTTAATAAATGAATTTGGGTATTTTCTTCCCACGGAAGATCGGGGTTGGTGCTGGGTGACACCTAGTGGTGGGATGAGGTCTGTGCAGACACTGTGTGTGTGTGTGTGTGTGACTGTGGCAAAGCTGTGCTGGCTGATGTCCCTGTGTGTGTCACGGTCCCGTTCAGGGTGAAGCAAGTGAAGCACTCGCCGCTGGTGCAAAGTTGAAGGGGTGCCTCAAAGCCCCAACACCAAGATAAAGAATACCTCACTGCAGTCTCTTAAGAACATAAACATTCATCCAAAAAATCTACCATAAACAAAATCTTATTTTATTTTTGTTTGTTTGCATTTATTTATTTATTAAATTAAATCTTTATTGTTCAGATTATTACATTTGTTTCTCTCCCCCCTCCCCACAACTCCCCTCCTCCCAGTT
>NW_006292342.1:100543-109658 GCF_000327345.1 Myotis davidii | reverse complement strand
GCTTTTCTCTTTCCTTCTAGTTGTAGAATTTCCACTCAGCCAGCCTTCCTGTGGTTCTGGGTGATGTCCGTTCCGTCTTTCAGTTGTATTTGAAGTGGTTTTTGAAGTTTTTGAAGTGGTTGTGCAAGGCAGCAATCTCCGGTGTTTACCTGTGCCGCCATCTTGGTTTCTCCCCAAAATTTTAAATAAAGACAGAATCCAGCTCTGCACTTGCACCACTTGCGTTACTTGCCTCACCATAACCCTGGCTCTAAAGGAGCGTGTCTGCAGTGCCTATGGGTGTGTGTTTAGGACTGTGCACTTGGCATTGACCGAGCTGGGCACAGAGGCGTGTGTGCCATATTCGTGTCTGTGGGCATGTGCACCAGTGGCTCTGTGTCCTTATGTGTTGACCATGTGGGCGTGTGTGTGTTTCCCCTGAGCCCAGCAGCTGGGGTGGGCAGTGACTTTGTGTCCCCAGAATTCACTGTCAGTGCTTGGGCAGCAGTGACTTGCTGTTTTCCTTTATTTGTGCCTTTGTGTGTTCACTTAGGAAGCATTCAGTGGGAGCCTTCTGTGTGTCGAACCTTAAACCAGACACCAAAGGCTGGGCAACAGTTTGAGGTGCCGAGGGGTGGGGTGGAAGACTTAGCTTCTGTGATGTTGGGTCTGGCTGTGCTGAGGAGAAGGGAGTTGAGACAGGAGCAGGAGACTTTGTTCCCACTTTTTGGGAGCTCTCGTCTGAGAACATCAACGCGTCTTCACACCCAGAGTGGAAGCCTGGTCTGTGTTATAGTCATCCATGCAGAGCTCAGTAACGAAGCAAGGAGAAGCCAGATGGAGCAGAGAGCAGTCACAATAGACTCTCTCCGTGGCTGTTCACTCTCCCTTTGCACACAGTCCTAACAATCCTGGGCAAGGAAGACAGGGAGTCACAGTGTGGAAGACAGAAACCAAAAGGCAAAGTCCGCCGAAGCCACTGAATGATATGGCAAACAGCTCCTGACCTTTTAGGCCCTGAGAGAGCTGCGGTTATTCACAAGAAAAAGACATGATATCCACACAATGAGCCAGATTCTTTCTATTCCTGATTTCTCTAGTAATTCCTACATGAAAGACAGCAAGTGAGGCACAGAGGATGTGGAGGGCTTCTCAGGGCCACCTTGGGGAGCATGCAGCAGGCACAGGGTCCATATGCAAAATGTCCAGAGTCAGGCAGGCTTCCTGGAGGAGGTGGCATTTGAGTGGGGCCTTGAAGGATGAGTGAGTGAAATTTGGAGGGTGGACATTCCCTGCAGAAGAAGGTTTTTGGCCAAGCTAGCAATGCGTACAGCACACGGAGGGTTCTGAACACAGGGATCAGGTGGGGTGGGGATGATGCGCATGGGGAGGTGAGAAAGGAGGGGAGCATGGAGAGGTAGGTTGTAATCTGGCTATAAGGACCTTGAAGGCTGGTTAAGGATTTTACAATTTATTGAGCTGACAGTACGAGGCCATGGAATGGAATGTGTGTGCATGTCTCTCTGTGTGTGTTTCAATAGAAGGTCTTTAAAAAAAACCAGCAAGATACACATAAAATTTATCATCTTATCTATTTTAAGTGTACAATTCAGTAGTATTAAGTACATTCATGTTTTTATTTTATTTTATTTTTTAAAAATATATTTTTATTGGTTTCAGAGAGGAAGGGAGAGGGAGGTAGATGAGAGAGAATCATTGATTGGCTGCCTCCTGCAGGCCCCCTACTGGGGATTGAGCCCATAATCCAAGCATGTGCCCTTGACCGGAATCGAACCTGGGACCCTCCAGTCCGCAGGCTGATGCTCTATCCGCTGAGCAAAACTAGCCAGGGCAGTATACTCATGTTTATGTGCAACCATTACTTCCCACCACCCATCTCCAGAACTCTTTTCATCTTCCTGAACTGAAACTTTGTCCCCAATAAACAATAACTCCCCATCCTCCCTCTCCCAGCCCCTGACACACATTTTACTTTCTGTCTCTAGGAATCTAATTCCTCTAGTGAACTCATAGAAGTGGGGCCATACAGTATATTTCTTTTTGTAACTGCCTTACTTCACTTAGCATGATGTCCTCCAGGTTCATCCATGTTGTAAAAAGGCATTTCAATCTTTTTTTAAAAAAATATATTTTATTGATTCTTTTATAGAGAGAAAGAGAGAGGGATAGAGAGTTAGAAACATCGATCAGCTGCCTCTTGCACACCTCCTACTGGGGATGTGCCCACAACCAAGGTACATGCCCTTGGCTGGAATCGAACCTGGGACCTTTCGGTCTGCACACTGATGCTCTATCCACTGAGCCAAACCGGTTAGGACAGCATTTCAATCTTTTGGGGGGCTGCATAATATTCCATTGTATGTATATGCCACATCTTGTTTTTCCATTCATCCTTTGGTAGACACTCGGATTGCTTCCACCTTTTGGCTATTGTGAATAATAATGCTGTTATGAACATGGGTGGACAAATATCTTTCAAGACCTTCCAGTTTTTTTAAAAAAAATATATTTGTATTGATTTCAGAGAGGAAGGGAGAGGGAGAGAGAGATAGAAACATCAATGATGCGAGAGAATCATTGATCAGCTGCTTCCTGCACCCTTCCCACCGGGGATTGTTCATCCTTTGGTAGACACTCGGATTGCTTCCACCTTTTGGCTATTGTGAATAATAATGCTGTTATGAACATGGGTGGACAAATATCTTTCAAGACCTTCCAGACGGTGACCTCCTGGTTCATAGTTTGATGCTCAACCACTGAGCCACGCCAACTGGGCTCTTCCAGCTCTTTTGAATATATACCAGAAGTGGGACTGTGCATTAGATGGTAATAATGTACTTAAGGTGTTGTTTTTTTCCATTTTAAACAAGAAGTTTAAACAACAAGATGCTTGACTTAAAGGGAAAACTATCTAGGATTCACTTCTTTTAGAGTAATGTATCCTTACTTAAAGACAGATTGCCCTCCATGGAACAGCTGCGTACAAAAAAGTTATAAAATTGTCCTTAGTTTTACAACGATAAATGAAAAACATTAAAATCTGCAATCAAACAAGGTGTGCAAGGATCTTTATGTTGTTCTTTTTTGTTGTTGTTGTTAAACAGCGAAAGCAAAATAACTTACCGGGATATAAAGATGAGAGCTGCATGAGTTTCCACTAGTGGAGAAGGGGGTCCTTTCACAGAACCAGTATTTTCCCCAGCCCATCTCCATTTGATGTCGATCAAAACATACCATTGGCCATTTATTTTACAAAATGCAAATGCTGTGCACGTACATCAGTTAATTTGTGCACAATAAGGGGATGGGGATGGGAAAAATGGTGGTATTCTAACTGAGAATGTCTTCTTGGCCTGGAGGAACCGAGTTCTGGATAAAGTAGCAGGTTCCCTTTGTGGCGAACACCTCCCGTCCGCTGCCAGAACACGTCAGTTGTACCTTCATCCTCCCTTTCCACCTGTGCAGGTGTGTCTGTGTCATTGATTGGCTGCCCAGCACATCAGAATCTGATCTGCCTCATTGGCAAACCCTGTCCTTCACAATAGGCCTTCATTTGTTTACTAAGTGGCGTATGCCTCTTAATCTTTTTTTAAAATCTTTTTTAAAAAAATATTTTTTATTGATTTTTTTTTACAGAGAGGAAGGGAGAGGGATAGAGTTAGAAACAACGATGAGAGAGAAACATCAATCAGCTGCCTCCTGCACACCCCCTACTAGGGTTGTACCCAAAACCAAGGTACATGCCCTTGACTGGAATCGAACCCGGGACCCCTCAGTCCGCAGGCTGACGCTCTATCCACTGAGCTAAACCAGTTAGGGCTAATCCTAAACTGTACCCAGAACCATCCTGCCCCGACACCTTCAAATAAACATGATCATGTTCTTAGTCTTGACTCCTTGGGCTTTGTGTTGACTCGTGTGGGAGTCGCTTCACAAAAGACGTACCAGGTCCGCCCCGAATGAGCACGCGAGCAGCACCAGGAGCCAGTGATGCATTTCAGTTTTTGAGGAACTCCCAGGCTGCTTTCCACAGTGGCTGCCCCGTTTTCCATTCTCACCAGCGGTGCACAAGGTTCCAATGTCTCCACATTCTCACTAACACTTGTTATTACCTGACTTTTGATTCAGGCCCATCCTCAGGGGGTGAGGTGAACTCTCACTGTGGCTTTGATCTGCATTTCATCGGGGGGTTAGTGATGGAGAGCATCTTTTCAGGTGTTTATTGGTCATTTGTACATCTTCTTTGGAGAAATGTCTAGCTAAGTCCTTTGTCCGTTTTTAAATTGGGTTGTATTTTGTTGTTGTTGCTGTTTAAAGAGGTTTTAAAGCCAGGAATGAGGCATGGTTGGATTTGTGCGAGGGACAGATCTTCTTGCTATAACATGGAAGACAGACAGACGAGTGGGAAGAGTAAAGGTGTGAAGACGGAATTATTTCAGGAGCTGACAAGGCCTGAGGCAGATTGGTGGCAACCAGACTAACACTTGGGGGTGGTGAACGGAGGGAGGGTACTTCTCATTGTCTGAAGTCCTTAACAAGGCCTACTGGCTCCTTCCCACCTCCTCCTGGAATTCTGAACCAGGCGAGAAGCAGAGATGACAGGAGGAAGACTGTGCTGAGAGGAGAGAAAAAACAGCTCTTCCAAGGAGGGAAAAAAAGGAGACATATTTCAACACCATTTCCCAAAACTTGCTGTAACCAAGAAAAAAAACAACACCTAAAAGCAGCCACAGGCTAGAAGGCTCACACCATTTGTATTCTGAGGGACACAGAGCAGCGTGTGCGTGGACATGAATTCAGGCCTTTCTTTATGTGTGAGCTGAGGTGGCCCGGAGGACAGGGGCCACTTGGCTTGCTGCCAAGGACACGGAGTTTTGCATGGTGTGTGATTTCTAGCGTTTCCACTGGAGAGCTCTACTATTTTTTTTACCTGCTGCCCATCAGAGGTGGGACTTACGTTTTATGCTTGATGCCCTAATTCATATTTTTTAATAAGTTTTCTCTTGACATAAAACCTGTACAAATCGTATGGGTGCATCTTGATAAGTTGTCTTGAGGTGACATAGTGTTACCAGCACCAGGTCAAGAAACAGAACTTTGCCCGACTGGCATGGCTCAGTTGTTGAGCATCGACCTATGAACCAGGAGGTCACGGTTCGATTCCGGTCAGGGCACATGCCTGGGTTGTGGGCTCGATCCCCAGTGGGGG
Source organism: Myotis davidii (assembly GCF_000327345.1). Taxonomy (NCBI): domain Eukaryota; kingdom Metazoa; phylum Chordata; class Mammalia; order Chiroptera; family Vespertilionidae; genus Myotis; species Myotis davidii. Next base: position 104,449 of record NW_006292342.1, on the reverse strand, counting down.
AGGCGTGCAGGAGGCGGCCGATTGATGTTTCTCTCTCATCATTGATGTTTCTTTCTCTAGCTCCTTCTCCCTTCCTCTCTGAAATCAATAAAAATATAAGAAAAAGAAACAGAACTTTGCAAAAACCCAGAGGCGCCCTCATGCTCCTTCTTCCAGGTGCCTGTTCCACTCCCCTCCCCCAGAGTCACCCACCACTAAGCTGACATCTCTCACCACACTGGTTTCACCCACTTGTTAACCTCATGAAGTCATGAAGTGTGTAGTTTTTGGTATTTGGTTTCTTCTGTTCAGCATAGTGTTTATAAGATTCCTCCGTATGGTTGTTTTGTGATAGATCGTGTGTTTTCATCTCTTTGTGGTGCTCCATTGTGTGGATATACCATGACATGTCTCGTTTAGGCATTTGGGTTGGTGACGTTTGTGGCTGACACAAGCAGTGCTGACATAGACACTCTGACACATGTCTGCAAGGATGCTTGGCTATACGCGTTCAGTAGATTCTCTTCATTCACAGTAGTTATCCTCCCGGGTTTGATTCCAGTCAAGGGCATGTACCTTGGTTGTGGGCACATGCCCAGTAGGGAGTGTGCAGGAGGCAGCTGATTGATGTTTCTCTCTCATCGGTGTTTCTAACTCTCTATCCCTCTCCCTTCCTCTCTGTAAAAAAAAAAAATCAATAAGAAAAAAAGCACGTAATATGCTAATGATATGCTAAGGTGCTCAACTGCTTGCTATGATGTACACTGACCACCAGGGGGCAGACACTCAATGCAGGAGCTGCCCCCTCGTGGTAAGTGCAGCTCAGCCAGAAGTCAGGCTCACAGCTGGAGCAGGCCTAAGCTGGCAGTCGGATATCTCCCGAGGGCTCCCAGACTGCAAGAGGGCGTGGGCTGGGCTGAAGGACCCTCCCCCCAGTGCATTAATTTTGTGCACCAGGCCCCTAGTGTTCTATATAATAAAAGCCTAATATGCAAATTGACCAAACAGCAGAATGACCGGCGGAACAACCGGTTGCTATGATGCACACTGACCACTAGGGGCAGATGCTCAATGCGGGAGCTGCCCCCAGCCTGCAGGCCCCAGGCCAGCCACAGCAGGTGCCAGCAAGGTCTCCCCCCCCGCCCCTCGATCGCCCTTCCGGTCGCCCCACAGATCAGCCTTGATCACCTGCCAGGCCTAAGGACCCTATCTGTGCATGAATTTCATACACCGGGCCTCCAGTGTTCTATAAAGACCCAGTGGAAACGAAATTAACAAATACTGAATCATTGCAGGGTTAGATTCCTGCAAACCTCTGGTCACAACATATTTGTGGACCAAACAATAGCAGCCTTGTTTTATATGTGTTTCTGTTTAAAACACCCTATTTCATATAAATTGTGCGTTCATTAGCATTGAACTCACAGCCAATGGCAGTATAACTCATACCTGAATGAAATTTATCGACCAGACATATTTTCTCCTGAAGACCCATCCCAGCCTTCCTGTGCTTGGAGACGCTAGACAGCCGTTCAGCGCTATGCGTAGGAGCTGCTTAAAGTAGAGAAATCACCAATAAAAACCATGAAAATGTGAACAATTTGGCACTCAATAGACTGAAAAGGACATGTTTGCAGTTAGGAGAGCTGGAACAAGAAGGCAGAGCATGGTTGTGGGTGACCAAATTTTTGCCACTCTGTGCATGTCCACGATTGACCACAAGAACCCTGCGACTATTGATTTGGGGGGTTATAAATAAATTGTAATGAGTAGGCGAGCTTGCCAATACAAAATCTGCCAATAGTGAGATTCAACTGTATATACCTAAGAGTAGGATTGCTGGTCGGTGGGTGGGTATATTGAGCTTCAGGCGATATTACCCAGCAGCCTTCCAAGCTTCTGAAGGCTCTTCAAAGAGTTTACCAATTTATTCTTCCACCAGCACTGTCTGAGAGGCCAGCTCTTCCACATCGTCACAACACTGGGGTTGTCTTTTTCATCTCAGACATTCTCATGGGTGTGCAGTGATATCACTTTATGGGTTTAATTTACAGTTCTTTTAAAAAATATATTTTTACTGACTTCAGATAGAAAGGGATGGAGTGGAGAGAGAGAGAGAGAAAGAGAGAGAGAGAGAAACATCAATGATGAGAGAGAATCATTGGCTGCCTCCTGCAGGCCCCTTACTGGGGATCAAGCCCACAACCCGGGCATGTGCCCTGACCTGGAATTGAACTGTGACCTCCTGGTTCATAAGTCGATGCTCAACCACTGAGCCAAACCAGCCAGGCTAATTTACAGCTCTTGATGACTGATCGTGCTAACTACCTTTTCACATGTTTATTTACTGCTCAAGGTATTTCCATTTTTGAAATGTCTGTTCAAGTCTTTTGCCCATTTTTCTATTAGGATGTCAGCCTTTTCCTTATTGATTTGTAGGAATATCTCTATCTATACATATTTTATATAAATAGAAAATCAGGATATGAGTTCTTTATTGGACATAGGATTGCAGATACCTCCTCTTACTCTGTGGCTTGTCTTTTCATTCTCTTCATGGTATCTTTGATCAATAAAAGTTTAAAATTTTAATGTAGTTCAGGTGATTTTTTTCCTTCGTTAGTACTTGTTACTGTTCAGTTTTAGTGATCTAAACTAAAGTGATCCTATCTCAGAGTAATGAAGATATCCTTCTATATTTTCTACTAAAAGCTTTATTGTTTACCTTTCACCTTTAGGGTGTACAGTCTACCTGGAATTGATTTCTGTATATGATGTGAGGTAGGGATCAAATTAATTCTTTCCTCTATGACTAGGTTGGATGGACTCAGCACCATGTAACCTGTCTGTCTGGAATAGAATCCTGGAGGCCTTTGGGAAAGTTTATTAACATCTCTGTGCATCTATTTCTTCATTTTAATTAGAATCATGTTTATTTCATAGTGGTATTCTGAGGGTTAAATGAGTTATTTCATGTATATCACTGCATGATATCAGTACTTGACACGTATTTAATAAACCTTAGCAATAATTGTTATTGTTTCTGACAGTTGTTAATGTGTTTCCTCCTGGGAATTTTCAGGAAATAAAACATTACTTCCCATGGCTCCCAGTCTTAGTGCACACAGGCTGCCATAACAGAATACCACAGACTGGGTGGTTTATAAACAACATAGATCTATATCACACACACAAAAGACATTTCTATCTCACAGTCTGGAGGGCTGAGAAGTCCAAAATCAAGGTGCGAGCAGATATGGTGCCTTCACTTCCTGGCTCACCGATAGTGCCTGCTTGCTGTGTCCTCCTCACATGGGGGAAGGGGCAAGGGAGCTCTCTGGGTCTTCTTTAGAAGGGCACCGTCCCATTCTGGAAGGCTCACCCTCATGACCTAACCACCTCCCCAACACCTCACCTCCTTGGGGGTTAGGGCTTCAACATATGAATGCTGGAAGAACAAACATTCCATCCACAGCACTCCCAAACGCCATGGTTAGAGAGATGATGGTGATTGGAGCAGGGAAGACACTCTCTGGAGATATTTCTGCATCAAAATCAGCAGCATTGTTGCTGGTTTGACTGGCGGAGTAGGAAGAGAGAACACAGCGGTAAAATGGAGCAAGACCTGTAGTTTCTAACTATGGGTACACCCGGGCTATGTTCCTGGGAAGCAAGGAGCATAGGGTGCACAATTTAAGGAAGAACTCATTCTCATGTCAGTGCAAGCACAGGGCACCTCAGGGAAGGGGCCTTGCAGGGGAAGTTTAAGAATGTTCCCTCTTTTAACAGTTTTATTTAGGTACTAGGGGCCAAGTGCACGAATTCATGCACTAGTGGGGTCCCTTGGCATGGCCTGTGGAATTGGGCCGAAACCCAGTCTCCAACATCCCCCGAGGAGTCCCGGATTGCGAGAGGGAGCAGCCCAGA
>NW_006292342.1:93983-99042 GCF_000327345.1 Myotis davidii | reverse complement strand
GGTGATCACCTCCAGCTCTGAGATCCCCGCTAGCTGAAAGCTGGTTTCTGGGGTTTTGTTTAGCTTCTATTTCCGTTACAATGTTCAAACTGCAGGCTCAGAGACCGGCAAGGCAGGCAGGGAATGTTGGAGTCCTCCGTCACTGAAGCAAACAAGCCTCATGTTAGTTTCAAGCTTCCTGGCTGCCGGCTGCCATCTTGGCTGGCAGTTAATTTGCATATCTCGCTGATTAGCCAATGGGAAGGATAGCGGTCGTATGCCAATTACCATGTTTCTCTTTTATTAGATAGGATAATTTACATACTATAAAATCCACCTGTTTGAGTGTGCAATTCAATGGCATTTAGTAAATTGACAGAGTTGTGCAAATCTCACCTCCATCCAGTTTTAGGACATTTCTATCACCCCCCACCCTCAAAAGATTTCTCGTGCCCATCTCAGCCGATCCTCACTCTCAGCTGAAGTTATGAAATTGTTTGAAATTAGTGATTGTTTGGTTCTTTCACTTAGCCAAATATTTTGAGGCTTATCCATATTGTAGAATGTGTCAGTAGTTCATTTCTTTTTGTTGCTGATGGCATTCCATCATATGGGTGGACCAGTTTTATCCATTCACTAGTCGATGGCCATTTCGATGGTTTCCTTCATTATGAAAAATGCTGCTATGAATATTCATATATAAGCTTTTCCCTGCACATGTTTTGATTTCTCTTGGGTAAATGGAATTGTTGGGTCATAATGTAAGTTTCTGTTTAACTGTTAAAGAAACTGCTAAATTGTTTCTCAAAGTGGTTGCAACATTTTATACTCCCACTTGCAATAGGTTCTGGTTTTGCCACATCATCACCAATACTTGGTACTGCCTTTTTTTTTTAACCCTCACCCAAAGATACTTTTTTATTATTGATTTTAGAGAGAGAGGGAGGGAGGGAAGAAGAGAGAGAGAGAGCGAGAGAGAGAGAGAGATATGAGAGAGAAACATCAATCATCTGTCTCCAGTATACACCAGGACCAGGGGTTGAACCCATAACCTAGGTATGTGCCCTGACCAGAAATCAAACCTGCAACCTTCCGGTGTACAGGATGATGCTCCAACAACTAAGCCACCCCGCCAAGGCAGTCCTGCCTTTTTGATTGAGGCTGATCTGGTGGAAGCCACCTGCTCTCAGTCCCACTGTGAAAGACAGAAGTGGAGCTGTCCAAGAAGCAGGTGGGCACAGGCATCTCAGTTCCAGGTGGAGATCTGGGCTGTAGATATACCTCTGGGAGGCCTCAGCTGTAGATGTATTTAATCACTCAGTCAACAATTTCTTGGGCCAATTACTGCCCGAAGTCTTGGGGATGCAGCTGTGAAAAATACAGACTTGTTAAAATTCAAGTCTAATGGAGCCGACAGACCATAAAGAATAGAATGTCACATGCTGTTCAAAAAAAAATAGAGCCGTGTAAAGGACAGAGAGTGGTGTGGATGAGGCGACCAGGGAAGGTCTATAATGGCCATATTACTCAGAGCCCAGTCAGGGAAACAAACTACTCTAGGGTTTCAAAGAGGGGATTTAACACAGGAAATTGGTTGAGTGTGAGATGGAAGAGCTGAGAAGCCAAACTGATGGAACGATCAGGGAATCCAGCAATAAGCCATAGTACCAAGCTGTTAGAGGGACATGACAAAGGGTGATGTGATGAGAAATGGGCTCTTGTGTGGGAGTTGGCTTCAACCAGTCAGAATACCCCACCCCACCCCAAGCTGAAGGAGAGAAGAGAAATACCTTGGCTCCTTCCTTCCTCTCCACTTTCCAATCTCCCTCCGTTGCCTCCCATTGGATGAGTTTAACAGGAAGCCAGTGTGCAAGGGAAACTGGGAAATGTAGTTTTCCGGAGAAGGGTAGGGCATGTATCTTATCCATACAATGACAGAACAGAGATATAAATGAAGTAAATGAGCAAACCATGTGTATCTGTGGTGATAGTGTTCTGGGTAAAGGACAGCAAGTGCTAAGGTCCTGGGGCCAGATGGAACACAAACTCTGGCATGATGGTCTACCAGCGGTTCTCAACCTCTGGGTCGCGACCCTTTTGGCGGTCGAACGACCCTTTCACAGGGGTCACCTAATACCATCCTGCATATCAGATATTTATACATTATGATTCATAATAGTAGCAACATTACAGTTATGAAGTAGCAACAAAAATAATTTTATGGTTGGGTCACAACATGAGGAACTGTATTTAAAGGGCCAGAAGGTTGAGAACCACTGGCTAGGCTAAGTGTAGAGAGTGAGAGGGGCTGGGGACCTATGACCAAGCCTTGGAAAATATAAATATTTAGGGAGAAGGTAGGAGACAATGATGGTGCAGCTAGAGAAGTGGAGGCAGAACTAGAAAGAATAAGGTGTCTGAAATCAAGGGACAAATTACTTTCAAGAAGGAGGGAATGGCCCAGCTGGTGTAGCTCAGTGGTTGAGCATCGACCTATGAACCAGGAGGTGACGGTTCAATTCCCAGACAGGGCACATGCCTGGATTTCCGGCTTGATCCCCAGTAGGGAGCGTGCAGGAGGCAGCCTATCAATGATTCTCTCTTATCATGCATGTTTCTATCTCTCTCCCTCTCCCTTCCTCTCTGAAATCAATAAAAATATATTTAAAAAGAGATAGAAACATCCATGATAAGAGAGAATCATTGATAGGCTACCTCCTGCACTCCCCCTACTGGCGATTGAGCCCGAAACCTGGGCATGTGCCCTGGTGGGAATTGAACCTGGGACCCTCCTCAGTCCGCAGGCCAGCACTGTATCCACTGAGCCAAACCAACTAGGGCTAAAAATGTATATTTTTTTAAAAAATAATTTTCTCATCTATTGAGATGATCAGGTGATTTAAAAAAGGAGGGAATGACCCATGAGAGTGACTATGGGAGGGCTCGTGTGAGGCTGTGGGACTGGCCATTGGAAGGTCATTAGCCACTTTGGTGAGGAGTTTTGGGAAGATGGAGGAGGTGGGGGGAAGTGGAGACAGCAAGGGCAGGTGTGAGAGAAGACCACTCGGTGGAGAAGCTTGGCTGAAAGGAGCGAGGGCAGTTTCCTGCAGCGCCAGTGCTGAGTGAGATTACCATTGGCTTCCAAATTCTCTAAGCCAGGAGGCCTGGAGTCCAGCGGTTTTGGCATCTAAAATCAGACCTGGGTTCAAATCCTGGGGCCCCATTTACCTGCTGGGTCACCGTGAGCTGGGCCCCTCTCCTCGCTGAGCCTATTTCCTCACCTGTAAATAGGGGAGTCGCTGTACTTTTCATGGGAGGTTGTAACGACTGCTCAGCAAGCAAATCTGCAGTGTTCAGCACTCATAAATGCAAGCTGTAGTACAAGTAGGCAAGGACACATCTCATTTTTTAAAGCTTAAGATCAGTTGCAAATAATAATAAGAACAGCGGCCTGGCGGGTGTGGCTCAGTGGTTGGTTGAGCATCGACCTATGAACCAGGAGGTCACGGTTCGATTCTCAATAGGGGCATATGCCTGGGCTGCAGGCTCGATCCCAGTTATGGGGCGTGCAGGAGGCAGCTGATCAGTGATTCTCTCTCATCATTGATGTTTCTATTTCTCCCTCTCCCAAATCAATTATATATATATATTAAAAGAACAGCGGTTTCTATATATGAAACACCATGTCCCAGACACTCTGAATGCTTTACAAGCAGCATCTCCCCCCCACTCTCCCCCAGCTCACTCTGCTCCAATCACAATGGCGTCCTCCCTGGTCCTTGAACACTTATGCTCCTGCCCAGGGCCTTTGCACTTGCTGTTCCCACTGCCAGGAACTCTTCCCTCAGGTATACAAATGGCTCCCTCCCTCCCTCCCTTCTTCGAATCTCTGCTCAAATGTCACTTTTCCCAAACCACCCTGCTTAAGGTTTACTCCGTATTTACTTATCTGCCCCACCCGAGCCCCGATGTCTTATTTTACGTTTGTTTTCTTATTTCTTGTCCGATTCACCCGACAGAATGTTCAGCGCCACGAAGGCAGGCATTCTGTTTGTTGTTCACAGTGCCTGGGACATGGATGCTCAGTAGCGTTCAGTGATTCTCAGGACACTGGAGCCCTTTACACACATGCGGTCCGTGGTCCTTGCAACCACCCACTTGGCAGATGAGGAAACTGAGGCAGAGAGAGAAGTCATTGTTGGAAGTCAGAACCTGCCTCTCCCTGTTGCTAAGCTCAGGAAAAAAGGACCGTTCAAGGCACGCACTCCGTGTTCAGGGCTGCTCCCCAGGCGAGACCTTGCAAAAGCCTGAGTCATCGCCACCTCCAGACGGCGGCCGCCCGGACTGAGGGCGGCGGCGGCGCGAGGTGATGCGGGGACGCCAGGAGGGGGCGTGAGTGCAGGGAAAACAGAGGAAATGGAACCGGCCGGGCGCTCCTCCCGGCAGCCTCGCCGCCCCCGCCCGCTGCTGGTGCGGGGGTGGGAGGTGCGGGGGCTCCGCACGCCCGGTTCCCCCTAGGGGTGGGCCCGGAGTCCTGGGGCCTGGAGGGGGGCCCGCTGTGCCCGGCCGTCACGCCGCCCCCGGCGCACCCGGGAATCCTCGCTGCCCCAGTGACCCCCATTCCCACACCTTTGTCAAGTCACCTCGTCTACTGGCTCCCGACCCGCCACTCCGGCTTTCCTGGTTCTGAAACGACCGGAGTGGCCCCGGTCCCCGGAGCGCCCCTTCCCAAGGAAAAGGAGACTCTGGGCCGCGGGATTCCTGGGGGCGCACCCTCCTGCCCCCCAGACTCTCACACCTGTGTCCCCGGTTTTAGCGAGCGGGGTTGCTGTCCCCACCGGAGAGGAGCGGGACTGGGACTCCGGTCCCCTGCCGGCGCGGGGTGGTCGCTTTTTCTCCCTTCATGTTATACCTCTAAAGGCAGTGCACATAGACTAAACAACTTTTCTCAACACTGAAAGTGCTTAAATTAAAAAATGCTTATTTAGATTCAAAATTTAGATTCAAAATTTGCATATTATGAAACACACATTTTGCTTAGAAAATGCTGTCCTATTGAGAGGATGCATTCATTTCCTTT
>NW_006292342.1:93156-93378 GCF_000327345.1 Myotis davidii | reverse complement strand
AGGGCGGAGGTTGGGGTGGGGGACCCCGCCTCGGAATGGGGCAGCCTCGGGGGCCCCGAGTGCCTCCACCTTCAGGATCTCTCCCTGTTGGCGTCGGTGTCTCTGAATAGTCCCGTGTCTGTCTGTCTGTCTGTCTGCCTGTGTGCGTGCCTCTGTCTGTCTAGTCTTTTGCCTGTGGTTTGCTTCTCTGTTTCTGTCTCTCCCTATCTGTCTCTGTTGCGC
>NW_006292342.1:90733-92992 GCF_000327345.1 Myotis davidii | reverse complement strand
GCCCCCCCGCACCCCCCTCCCCAGCATCTCCCTCCACAATACCTGCCTTACCACGCGCTGAATATTTATTCCCATAACTTGCCCTCCCAGAAGGGTCTCCGACTGGGCGGGGCTGACGCTGCCCCCAGAAGCTCCAGTATTGCCCCCTCCCCCATGCCATCCTATCCTCCATCACCTTCATCCTCTAGCTTTCCTGCCACAGAGCTGGAGGGGAGGGAGGGGGTTTATAACGGTGGTCCTGGTGTCCTGAGGGAGGGGGCAGGAGGCATCCTCCATGGAAAACTTCCCTCAGCCTCCTCCAGATAGTCCCTCCCACCCCTTCCCTCTTCAGTCTGTTTGCGGGACTCCTCCCCTTACATGGAGCTGGGATGCTCGGGCTCCCTCTCCTGCTTGATTTCCCCGCAACTTCGCCAGCAAACGCGGTTTAGCTTCCGATGGCTCCCACACTGCTGCTTCCTCTCCCTTCCATGGAAGAAAAGGGGTCTTTGCTCCAAAGACTTTCAGGCAAGTGGAGAGGGGGTGCCATGCCCTGGGCCCAGGCCTGGGCTCAGCCCCTGGGGAGAAACGGCACTGGGTTTGGCACAAGTGAGGGCGTTCAGTCCACATTCTCAGGCTTGAAGCCAATGTGTGAAACAGTCTTTCTGTGTGTCTCAGAGTACGTCCTGGTGTGTCCATCCCTGCATGAGTTCCAGTGTGCCTGGGTGTGTGTGTGTGTGTGTGTGTGTGTGTGTGTGGAAGGGGGCTGTGAGAAAGTTTATGTGTTTTGCCAGCGTGAGGATCTAAGTGTATCTTCGTGTGTAAGGGTGCATCCCAGGACGAGTGTGAGTGTGTCCCTGGGTGAGTGTGTCCAGATGCAGATGCACCTAAGTGTATATCTGCAGCTGTATGTCCCTGACTGTGAGTTTGCATGTGCTATGTGATTGCATGTGCACATGTGAGTCTGTATACATGAGTCTGAGACAGCCTTCTTGCTGTTACCTTCTGAGGGGCAAGAAAGATGATGTTGTCTCTTGAAATTAGAAGCCCGATTCCTCTCCCCCACCATCTTAGGAGTGCGAGATTTTGTAAGTGTGTGCATGGATTATGTGCAGTGTGTGGTGTGTAAATGAAAGCATATGCTATGTCTGAGGAATGTGTACACAAGTGTGTAAGAGTGGGTCTCTGAGTTATGATTTTGTGTGTGCATATGTGTCTGTACAAGTATGTACATATACATGTGTGTGTTTTATGTGCATTTTAAGTGTAGACATGTATGTCTTCAGAAGAGTGTGCATATATGTGCAAGTATGTATCTATGCCTACCGTGTATTATATGTAGGTGGGTGGATTCCTTTGTGTACCATGTGTTTTCTGTAAATATTAGTGTGTGTGTGTGTGTGTGTGTGTGTGTGTGCGCGCGCACACACTCAAACCGTCCTGGTCCCCACTCTGGCCCATCCATAGTTAATAGCGCCTTGATCAATGCTTCCATGGAATTGCCTGCTGAAGCTAATAGTTCTCCCATCCCTGACCCCCCCATCCCTGAGTCTCACTAAGCCTTGCCAGAGGGGTCTGTGGAGTGAGATGCCTGGGACCTGGGAGGGAACTGTGACATGAGGGTGTTCTAGAAGGATCTTGGTAGTGTCTCATAGACCTAGGTGAGATCCAGACTTTCTCCCAACTTGCTCTATGACTTGCTCTTGATTCTGGACCAGTGACTTCACCACTGTGCAGTTTATTCATCTATAAAATGGGCATGATGATTCTTACCTCACAGAATTGTCATGGTTAACAGATCTACTGTCCAGCTTCCCATCCATCCATCCATCCATCCATCCATCTATCTTTATCCATTCACCCATCTCTATTCTTTTATCCATCTCTCCATCCATCCATTCATCCATCTTTATCCATTCACCTATCTCTATTCTTAACAGGTCAACGCTCAACCACTGAGCCATGCCAGCCCAGGGGGTGGGTAGGGAGGAATAAAATGTATTTTAATAACCACTACCTTTCTAATTATTCAAAGTGTGCGTATACATTTCATCTCTCCATCCATCCATCCATCCACTCATTCATTTATCTTTTTATTTTTCCATTCATCTGTTCATCCACCTCTCCATCCATTAGCCATAATTTGTCTCTCTATTTCTCCTTCCATCTGTCTATCTCTCTACCCATCTATTCACCTATCCCTCCATTCAATCATTATCCACCATCCAACCATTTCTTCATCTATCCTCTATTTATTCATCCTTCCATCCATCTATCTCTCCC
>NW_006292342.1:83164-90511 GCF_000327345.1 Myotis davidii | reverse complement strand
GTGTGCAGGAGGCAGCTGATCAGTGATTCTCTCTCATCATTGATGCTTCTCTCTCCCTCTCCCTTCCTCTCTGAAATCAATAAAAAAATATTTTTAAAAAATTTAAAAATACATTTCATTTTCAAAATTGAGCTGTCAGCTGTTAAAGTGTGTATACAGGGACACCCTGTATTTGTCAAGTGGCTGAATCAACAATCAAATCTTCATAAGGATTCAACCTTCACATGGAAACAAATGGTTCGGTGCACATAGATTAGCGATTTTCAACCTTTTTCATCTCATGGCACATATAAACTCATTACTAAAATCCTGCGGCACACTAAAAATAAATTTTTTGCTGAGCTAACAACAAAAAAAAGGTATAATATTGGTTCATTCGTGCCAGACGGCTATTGTGGTGGTGGCTGTTGTCATTTTTTTTTATTTGACAATCTAAGGAAAAAGAGGTCAGTGCCCCAGACTAAATAGTCAGGTGTTGCATGTTTTTAAAATTCTTGCGGCAAACCAGTTGAAAATTGCTGATATAGGTGCTCAGTAAGGAGGAGGTTCTTTGCTTGCCATTGTAGCCAAGCACATCATATGCCTGGAATAAATATTTTCCAAGTGTTTAAATTAATAATCCACTTTCCTAAGGATTGGGAAGAACACGTGGAAGTGACTAGGCACATAGTAGGTGCTTAGTAAGGAGGAGTTGTAAGAAGGTATGGAGCACCAACGTGGGTAAGTAAGCTGACGGGGTCAGGAGCGCGGGTAGTGAGAAGTCCCAGTTATAAGGCAGAAGTTTGAACGCTGGCATTTGGCTTAATAAGGAACCTCAGTGGTGAGGTGTGAGAGCTGGTGAGCCCAGACTCTCTGGGCCTTCTTGTCTCCGGCTGCCCCTCCCCGATCTGATCCAGAGGAGCAACTTAGCATTCCGAGAGATTCTGAGAGAGGGTGTTACAGACCATCTCTGCGAAGGAGGGGGAGGAAGCTGCCACTGCTGCTATCTTTGGCCAACGCCCAGCCATAAACCATTCTTGTGGGGTGGGAGCCTTCAGTGGAATGGCTGTTCACCTGGGCGTCATAAATCCAGAAGCAGACTAAACGCTGTCAGCCTCATTGCGAGCGGCCGCCGTCATTATGGGGCCTGGAGTGAGTTACCTGCACCTTCTATGTTATGTCCTCGTCCATTCCCTCATCCTTAAGGGCTGGAGGGAGGAAAGGGGAGATGGAGGAGGCTATTTTGCTTGGGGAGGACCCCCTTCCTCAGGAGAGGAATGGGGAGGGGCTGAGCAGGTACCAGCAAAATGTTCTTCGAGGACCTTCCCGTGAAGGAACCAAGTGCAGAATCCATGTCTTTTCTTGACAGTTTCGAGGAGGAAAAGGCCCCAGATACTCTATATGAGTCAAGAGAGGCCGAGTTACACTACAGTGACAAGCAGCCCCATGTCTCAGTGAGGAATGGTCTGATATGTGTAAACAACCCTAAATACTGCCCTGCTGTACTCAGTCTCTCCTCCAATTATCCTAAGTGACAAGAATTCTCTAAGAGGGTGTCTTCATTCATTCATTCATTCATTCATTCATTCAGTGAATATGTATTAAGTTCCTATGATGTGCCAGGCTCTATCCTTGCACTGCGTCTCCATTGTTGGCTGGAGAGCACTGTCCATGGTGGTCACTGAGGGACCCAGGGTGATGGAGGCTCTATGGTGACGTAATCACAGAGACTGGAAAAGGAAGGCACAGCAGTCCTCCATCCACACCCCGCTCCCCCACCCCCAGCTCCTAGAGCCTTGACCTGAAGGTAACACATGTTACCTTTGCTCACATTTCATTGGTCAGTGCAAGTCACATGGCATGCCTAACCTCAGTGAGGGTAAGAAGTGTGGTCCTACCATGACCTGTGTGGAGAGGAATGGTCTGATATGTGTAAACAACCCTAAATACTGCCCTGCTGCACTCAGTCTCTCCTCCAATTATCCTAAGTGACAAGAATTCTCTAAGAGGGTGTCTTCATTCATTCATTCATTCATTCATTCATTCAGTGAATATGTATTAAGTTCCTATGATGTGCCAGGCTCTATTCTAGGTATCAAGATACAACAGTGAACAAAATAGACAGATATCCTTGTCTGCATGGAACTGACATCCTCGGGCAGGGTGGGGAGAAATAAGTATATAGGAAAATTTACACTGTTCAGGTGCTGACATGTGCTATGAAGAAACACAGCAGTCAGCAAAAGCGGAGTGGAGAGTGAGGAGGGGGACTTTTAGACTGAGTGACCTCTCTGTGAGGAGGCGACATTTGAGCAGAGATCTGAAGGAAGTGAGATGGGCTTAGAGGAAGAGAATTATGGGTAGAGGGAACAGCAAGTGCAAAGGCCCTGAGATGGGAATATGTCTGGAATGTTGGAGAAACGATGAGGAAACCAGAGTGGCTGGAGCAGAGTGAGCAGGTGGAGGGGGAGGAGGGGTGGTGAGGAGATGAGGGTGGGCAGATTGCAGAAGCCACATCATGTTTGGGATGGGGAGCCTTGTAGGATTTCAGATTTAACGTGAAACTCTTCCTATATCGCCTCCCCTCGCATGTTCTCCTTTTCTCCGTTGCTCTTTTAACTTATAATATACTCTATGTATTTGGCTTATTTATCTTGTTTAATTCTCCCCACTATAATGTCAGCAACCCAAGGAAGGGATATTTTAAAAAATCAATTTTTGTTGACTGTTGTAGCTCCAATGCCTAGCCCAGGGCCTAATACACACTTTGTGTTTAAGAAATACTTGTTACGCCGGCCAGCATGGCTCAGTGTTTGAGTGGCAACCTATGAACCTGGAGGTCATGGTTTGATTCCCAGTCAGGGCTCATGCCTCGGTTGTGGGCTCAATCCCCTGTGGGGAGCGTGCAGGAGGCAGCCGATCAATGATTCCGTCATCGTTGATGTTTCTATCTCTCTCCCTCTCCCTTCCTCTCTTAAATCAATAAAAATATATTTAAAAAAAGAAATACTTGTTAAACGAATAAATGGGATGTTAAGGAGGGTTCTGAGCAGAGGAGGGATGGACTTGACTCAGGTGTTCAGTTTCCCTGGCCTTGGTGGGAAGGGCAGAGTAGGAAGTGAGGGCGGGAACTGGGAGACCAGGGAGCGACCACTGCACTGGTCCAGGTGAGTGAGGATGGGGACTGGACCAGAGCAGGGGCCCAGGAGGTGGAGAAAAGTAGGTGATTGTGGTTTCGGCCACACCTGCCATATTCACCTGCTCCCAATCGTGGACTCACAGCTTCTGCTCAAACACCTCAAAGTGTGAGGAAATATTTACCAAACACCTTCTTTATACTGGGAAGGGCTCTAGACTATGGAATATAAAAATGAACAATTCCCCCAACTTCAATCACATCTCAGTCTCATCAACAGAGATGATAGTAATGTTTTGGAGTGTTATGGGGCAGAGGAGGGGCACTGATACCAGCCGGCGTGCAGTGGAGGTTTCCTGGAGGTGGTGATGCCCAAACTGTGTCTTCAAGGAATTGGCCAGATGAAGACAGAGCAAGGGCATCACAGACAGAAGGAACAGCATGGACAAAGGCTCAGAGGCTCAGAGGCAGTTCAGAGTGGGCGGAGACTTAGCGCCAGGTTGGGAGGAGTGTGGAAGTGGCCCGAGTGGTCAGAAGGCTCTATGTCATGAAGGGATTTTGCTCGAGGTGCCTGTACTTCATCTTGAGTGTCGAAGATGGAGCCTTGGAGGGGTTTGGAGTCAGGAATTAATATGAGGCTGCCTATGGCATTTTCCCCAAGAGACCTAATTGTTGGAAAATACTTCAAGATTCTGAGTGTGAAATCTGCTTCCTTTTAACTTTTGCCCACCTCCCCTGCACAAAACAATCTAAACTCCTTACCCTGGCCCAACTCGTGAAGCCTCAGTTTCTCCATCCATAAAATGGAGATAATAGCTGAATGTACCTTATAGCATTATACCTGACATATGGAAGGTGCCTATAAAAGTTAGCTATTGTTATTTCTCGCCATCACCATTATTATGACAAGATCCTACCTGCCCGAATCTCAGATCTTGGACCACTCATCTATCCCTCCACATTGCTCTTCTCTTTTTTAAAAGGTTTTTATTGATTTCAGAGAGAAGAAGGGAGAGGGAGAGGGAGAGACAGATAGAAACATCAATGATGAGAGAGAATCATTGATCGGCTGCCTCCAGCACACCCCCTACTGGGGACTGAGCCCGCAACCCGTGCATGTGCCCTGACCTGGAATTGAACCGTGACCTTCTGTTTCATGGGTCCACCTGCAACCACTGAGCAACACTGGCCGGGTCCTACACTCTTCTGGTTCCCGCCTCCGGAACTTTGCACTTGCCGTGCCACCCTCTGGGAACACCCTTCCTATAACCCTCCCTGCAGCCAGCTCCTGCTCACTGCTCAGGTCCTAGCTCAGATGTCGCCTCCTCAGAAAGATGTCCCTGACGGCCGGGGCTCACACGTCCCCGCTATTATGTGAACCTGTTCTATTTTCTGCCCAGTACTCATAATGATCGGAAATCATCATGGTAATGGTTTGTTTACCACCATCAGGATTGGAAATGCCATGTGAGCAAAAACTTTGCCCCTCTTGCTTGTCACCGGGAACATCTCAGTTCAAGAGGGAGGTGCTTTCCGAATGGTCCCGGCTCTGGCCCGGAAGGCCACGGCCCCTCACTCCTCCACTGATGAGTGTCCCTGTGACCCGCGTCTTCTCCCAGGGCTCAGGGGGGCCTGTTTCTCAAAGCAGTTTTTCTCGTGCCCAGGTTTGAACTAGTGTCCAAAAGTGTGCACATTGCCAGCTTCCCACACACATGTCTGGCGTGGTGTTGCCACCGAAGAGCAGGGCAGTCACCCCCAACGAGCAGTGTTAGCCCCTCACGTGCTGAGTCCTGGGTGGGCAGGGGGCACAGCAGCGAACAGGAGACATTCGGTCTCCCCATCACACAGCTCCGGAGGGAGGCACGGGAACCGCATGAATGGCTGTGTAATTGCAGTTTGATGAGGGCGAGGAAGGAGCTGATGCAGAACCACCAGGGCATGCGATTAGGAAGGGGGGTCGGGGAAGGCTCCCCCGGGGAGATGGCATTTGCCCTGAGACAGGAAGGGCGAATAAAGCAAAGACAGAGCGGGGAAGGGGAGGGAGAGAGGCCAAGTGGGAGTGGAGGGGTTGTGAAGGTGTTGGAGTGGGAGTGGGAGGGTGTTTGAGGATCTGGTAAGGTAGGAAGGAGCCTTAACCCCTTAGGTGACCACCACCCTGGACCCAGTCCACCCCAAGTGTGATGCCAACACCTATACAAATGGCTTAGGTGTGGCCTGTGCCCACCCAGGCAGAGCCACAGGCAGCTTTCAGGGGCCAGGTGATCTGGGCCGCTGGCGTGAGGGGAACACCGGCTTCCTCTCCTGCCAGAGGAAGCGCAGGTTTCTGCCTCTGGGCGTCTCTCAGGCCCCGGCATCCTCTCACCTCTGGCCCCGGTGATTGATGCCTCTGTTTGAAGCTCAGCCAGGGAGCAGCCCCAAGCTGGGCGAGGAAGAGAGGCAGTCTCTGGGGGGCCCAGGCGCTTTGAGAGTTGGATGTGGGGTTGGATGTGTTCATGCGTGGGAGGGAAGAGGCTCCCACGGGGAGACCAGGGGGGGCAGGCTGGTTCCCAGTCCCTGCCTCTCTCAGCCTTAACACGTCTCTATTTTTAAACTCTCGTCTTTTGAGTGTCTCTCTCTCTCTCTCTCTCTCTCTCTCTCTCTCTCTCTCTCTCTCTCTCTCTCTCTTTCTCTTTCTCTCGTCTTTATTCCTTTTCTCTTTCTAGCTGTGTATTCACAACACACAGCAGACATTTAATAAATGTTGAGTCAATATTGATGATGATCTCTGTCTGCCTGTCTGTCTGTCATATGGTCTTTCTCCCCTCTCTGTCTTGTCTTTATCTGTGTCTCTGAGTCTATTTTGTCCTCTCTGTCCGTGTGTCTCTGTCCGTGTGTCTCTGTCCGTGTTTCTCTGTCTGTGTGTCTCTGTCCGTGTGTCTCTGTCCGTGTTTCTCTGTCTGTGTGTCTCTGTCCGTGTGTCTCTGTCCGTGTTTCTCTGTCTGTGTGTCTCTGTCTCTTTCAACTCTGATTCTGTTTTGTCTCTTGGTGTCTCTGTCTCTCTATCTCTTTCATCTCTGTCTCTTAGCCTGTCTGTCTGTTTTTCTCTCTCCGAGAGCCTATTTTCATGCTGCCAGAATTGCGTCTCACGTCCAGGACCCTGACAGGGGGTGGGGGAGAGACTAGAATTCTCAGACCTGAGAAAGCTCTTGAGCCAGGACGGAGCCAGGCCCTGTGGGGGGTGCTGGGCAGGATTCAGGAGACAGGATGAGCCAGACCATCTCAAGCCCTTGAAGGGTATTGGACTCTTGGGGTATCCAGTGATCCCATCTCCTTCCCCCCATCCCCATTCCCCCCTGCCGCCAGGAGGACGTGTGTCCCTCTAGGATCCAGCCACCCTGCCCCAGTGCTGGCTCCAGGATGGAACAGCTGTCTGGGCTGCAGCTGCAGCAGCTCATTTTGAACAAGGGAGATGATTGCGGGAGCGATGGGGGAGGGAGAGCAAAGGGGAGGGCGGCAAGGCCAGAGGAATCAGGCGTGATTGTTGCTGCTGCCGCAGTGGGTGGTTTGCCCAGGAGATGGGGAGACCGGGGAAAGGGCAGAGGGAGGTCTGTCCCCCGCTTCTGGTCCTCCCTGTTGTGAAGTTTCGCCGCCTGTCACTCCCTGTTCCTGTGTCTCTGCCTCTCTGCCTGTGTCACTGTCTCCGGCTCCTGTCCCCCCCTCCCCAGTGTTTTAGTTCCCCCATCTCTCCCGCCTGGATTGCCGTCTCTCTGCCCACCACTCTGCCTGGATCTCTTGCATCTCTGAGCGTCGCCGCCGTCATTATCAGAAGCACAGCTAAGGTTCAGGCAGCCTTTTGGACTGCGCTGTCTTTTTCTTGTCATTTCTGCGCTACTCAGGGGCTGGAGACAAGTAGAGATGGCAAATTCCCAGGAAGCGACGGGCTCCTGTCTTTCAGTAAAGAGATATTTACAAAGATATCTCAATTAGAACTAATTAATTAAGCGAGCCACTCTTCCCCTGCCCTCTCCTCCACCCGGTAGTCCCGCAGCCTCCTGGGAGAGAAGCAGCCAGCGAGTGGATGGCTGTCTCAATGTTTAATTTATAACAGCCTGCTCTCCGCGCCCCGTCAATCCATCCGGAAGGGCAAGGTGGCCACATGGGTATAGACTCAGTGCGTGCCGGGGCGTGTGCCTGTGCATGGAGCCTGCCCTGCGTGTCAGGGTCGATCACGGCACGTTTGAACATGTCTGGCA
>NW_006292342.1:79676-83097 GCF_000327345.1 Myotis davidii | reverse complement strand
AGTCCGATGGCCACTGGGCACGTCCGAGCACATGGGACACGTAGGCGCAGGCCAGAGCCTGTCTCGGAGAATGTCTGAGCTCAGCGTGCCCACGCGTGCCGGGGGCATCTCTCCTCGAGGGCATGGCCAGGTGTGTCTTGCAGGTCCCCTGGCCAGGAGACTGGAGGCATGACAATGTCTACAGCTTCCAGGAGGAGCTGGCCATACCCCCCGGCCCCAGCCCCTCAGCACTGCTGAACGAGAAGGGTTGGGTTCCAGCTCTTGTCCGCCCCTCTTCCCTCTGTGGCCTCCCTCCCTCGGTGCATGGCTTCAGAGTCCTCAGTTTCCCCCGTTGACCTATAGCCATGTATGTAAATGTGCATTGTATACATACATGTATCTATGGCTGTTCACCAGCCCCCTTCCGATGGCCTCTCAAGCTCACCTCTGCCTGCCCCTCCCACCCCACAAGAGGAGTCCCGAGGGCAGAGGGAAAATGATGCTTTTCCATTGTTACCTTCTAGTTACAAAGCCTCAGTGTAATATCAGCCTGGAGCCCTGGCGGTGTGACCTAAGGGGCGATTCAGTCCTCACGTAAAGACAGGCGTGCTGCTGCAGCCCTGATAGTAATGTCCAACGAGGTGATGCAGCTCTCAGCGTAACGACACGTTTGTGGATGGAACCCTCAGTGTCGTGCCCCGGCGAGTGGTGCAGCTGCCAGCAGTGACAGCTCTGGTGATGCAGCCCTTAGTGTGGTACCAGGGCAGTGCTGGGGCCGTCAGCTTGAAATATCTTGAAATGTGACTTCGGTTCTGCAGACAGGCACTGGCTGGGACATTGGGTGCAGTCGGAGGAAGGGGAATGTGCTCGTTGGTGAGTGCATTCCCTGGCTGTTCTGGGAGGGAGGCCGGGGTTCCCCACCCCCCGCTGGCCGTGAGGCTGGTTTCATTAGCCCTGGTCGGTGCCCTGTGACCTCCGCAGGATCCCAGGCTTATTTGTGAAGCATGGCTTCTGCGGGAGTGTTTCCGGGCTGATTGCAATGCTAATGAGTTAGTCAGGGAGCCCTCAGAGGGCAGCCGGTGGAATGTACACAGATGTCCCTGCCTACCGAGAGGAGTGTGGGCATGTTTCCAGATTCAGGCAGGCAACGCATATGGATGCAGAGAATCACACCTGGAAGGGCATGCATGTTCTTAAGTGGACATGTGTGACATGTCTGTGGCTTCTGGGTGGACAAACACATGTGTCTATGGCTGTTCAGAACAGCAACAGAGGGCCAGGATAATTATTCTTTTTCTTTCTGTCTTTTGTTGTTGTTGTTAATCCTCACCCAAGGATATTTTCCCATTGATTTTTAGAGAAAGTGGAAGGAGAGAGAGAGAGAGAGAGAGAGAGAGAGAGAGAGAGAGAGAGGTGAGAAAGACACATCAATTGGTTGCCTCCCAACACCCTGACCAGAACCGGGTATCAAATCTGCAACCCAGGGACATGCCCTTGACTGGAATTGAACCCGAGACCCCTCAGTCCCTGGGCTGACACTATATCCACTGAGCCAAACTGGCTAGGGCAGATGAGGAGTATTTTTAAGGAGGTGTTCACCTGTGTGATGGGTTCATGTGGCAGGGCTGTTTGCAGGTCTAGGCAATGCACATTTACATACATGGCTATAGGGCGGCACGTGGACATGAACGCTGAAGGAGAGAGGCAGATAAACACAAGTATATCCGGCATACACATATCAAGATTGACTTGCAGGCTCATGAATTGTACCGAGTACATGGGAACAGCATGCTGTGAACGTGTCTGAATGAAGGCAATGCTCATGGCCATGGCAACAGTGTACGGTGCACATACACTTGCACTTGTCCACTGATGCACACTGGCATTCATCTGGGTTTACAGGTACGTGCACCGATATACATGGCTAGTCACAGATGTGTCCAGATGTTCCATGTGTGTCCAGAATGATGCTCACAGGGGCCTGTGGATAAACATGGATGTTGTGTGCCCCAACGCCTACATGCCACTATTTTGGGATACAAATACCTAAATCTCCTCATTTCTGGACTTCTGGCAAAGTGAGATGTGAAGCCAACAAGAGTAGAGAGTCACACAGGAAGTCCAGAGTCACACCAGCCAAGAATACAGAGCCCTGAGCCCAGCCTTGCTCACCTGGCTGTCCTAGCGGAGGTTCTTCCCTGTCGACACCCCGCTCCCATCAGAGCTCATTGGGGCAGCCAGTGCTCAGAAATGGCTCAGAGTGGTCCCTGGCACAAGGAAGGGCCCAGTGCATGTCAGGGACCATCACTGTCACTGAGTAGAATCGTTATTACCACATGAAATGCAGGTTGACCCTGGTCCTTTTTGTCCAGCTTCCCGGCCTTTCCTCTCACCCCCCTGCCTGACCTGGCATCTACCCCAGTGTCCCTCGAGCCTCCCAGCGTCTTCTGTTCCTCTCTGCTCTCCCTTGAGAGAGTCAGCCCTGGAAAACCGTGGTGTCCTGACACCTCTCTTCATCCTCATTTGCCTCCAAGCATCTCAGTTCCGGTCTGTCTGCTAGGGGTGGGAGGGTATCCGAGAGTCAGTTGGGAATAGAAAGCCGCCTAAAATGGCCCAGTGAAATAGGACCTTCATGTCATGAATGCAGGGAATCTCACAAAATCCAACAGCTGAGGCTCCAGAGACCTGGAAAACGATAATTCACTCGCCCATTTCTCAATGTAGTTAGCCAATAGTTATTACGCAGCTACTGTGCACCAGGTAGACAAGATGGATACGATGCTTGCTCTCATGCAGCTGACATTTTAGTGGGAAGAGGCCAGTCATAAACAAACACGTGAGAAGTGATCACCAGTAATAGCGCTGTGCAGAGGGATGCGGTGGGGCTGGGGCTACTTTGGATTTAGAAGCAAATCCCCGCTCCGAGCAGCCTTTGTTTCTGCACCCCTCACTCTAGCCTGCCCATGGCTCTGGGTTTCTGCAGCCTCTGGTCCCCCATGAGCCTTTAGCTCCACGGCCCCGCACCTTTTCATCACCTTGACCTCCATGTTTCAATTCCCACTCCCTGGACTGGAGAATTTACCTCTTTCAACGTCTATCAGGAATCCACTCATCCAGTTCTCTGAGACTGGACCCTTGGGCCCCTGGGAACATATGGGTACGGAGGGCTCCCTCTCGGAGGGATTTACAGGTAAGGGCGTTCTCTGGGAAGGGGCACTGGGAGGGGAGGCAGTGATAGACATCATTCATTCATTCACTCACTGGACTGACTGGCCGAGTGCCTAGGCTCAGGCACTGTCGTAGGTGCTGAGACACAGCTGTGAATAGGATGGGTCTGCCTCTATCTCGTGATATTTATTTATAGCGAGACACAATAAGCATGGAAGCAAATAACTAAACAAATTCTCCTTGGATAGTTAAGTGCTACAAAAAAGAGAGGGAG
>NW_006292342.1:75864-79529 GCF_000327345.1 Myotis davidii | reverse complement strand
AGGGAGAGGGAGAGGGAGAGGGAGAGGGAGAGAGAGGGAGAGAGAGAGAGAGAGAGAAAGGGAAGAAAGTGACCAGAGAACCTCATTTTGTTGGGACATTGGGGTAGGCTCTCTGGAGAGGTGACTCCTCGCCCACCCCCCCCAGCTTTTCTGAGATATAATTGACGTATAATGTTGTGTAAATTTAAGGTGTACAATGAAATGATTTGATAGATGTGTGCATTGCAAAATGATTGCCACATTAGGGTTAGTTAATACCTCCATCACCTCACATAATTGTGTGTGTGTGTGTGTGTGTGTGTGTGTGTGTGTGTGTGTGTGGTGAGACCATTTACGATCTACTATCAAGTATATAACACAATATTGTTGACTGTAGGCACCATGCTGCACAATAGATCCCCAGAACTTACTCATCTTATACTTGGAGGTTTGAGGAGGCAGCATTTGTACAGAAACCTGATAGATGAGGAGTCGGCCTTGGAAAGGACAGGAGAGGAACATTCTGGAGAGGGAACTGCAAGTACAAATGTCCCTGAATGGAAATGAGCATGGTGACTGCCTTCTGGAAAGGGAGGGCTGGGGTGGCTGGAGAGGAGGAGGGGATAAGGTGGTACAGGTTGGCAGGGGACACTGCATTAGGGCCTCACAGGCCAAAGTGATTTGTTGGTTTTTATTCGAAATGCAATGAGAGGCCGCTGGGCAAGTTGCAGTGGGGAGAAGCGCCATGATCTGATCCCCAATGTTTAAAGGTCCCTCTAACTCAGCGGTTCTCAACCTGTGGGTTGCAACCCCTTTGGCGGTCGAACGACCCTTTCACAGGGGTCGCCTAAGACCATCCTGCATATCAGATATTTACATTATGATTCATAACAGTGGCAACATTACAGTTATGAAGTAGCAACAAAAATAATTTTATGGTTGGGTCACAACATGAGGAACTGTATTTAAAGGGCCAGAAGGTTGAGAACCACTGCTCTAACTTCTGTTACAGGAAATGGGTTCCAGGGGGAGAGAGTGGAAGCAGGGAGATCAGGAAGGAGTCCAAGCAAAAGCCAGTGGTGGCTGAGCCAGACCGAAGCATCTGGAATCATGAGCAGTGGGGAGATTCGGCTCATGTCTTAGTAGTAGAGCCATCAGGACTTGCTGATGGATTGGATGTGAGGGGGGAGAGAAAGGAAGAGAGAAACAGGGTGGTAGCTGGAGAGAAGCATGAGGCATAGGGAGAATTTTAAAAAATGGGAGGACAAGAGCAGACCAGATGTCAGCTGGTCGCTCTGCCTTAATAACCAGGGAGAGATAATGGCTTGACCCCTTCCATGCTCCGTGCAAAGCCAGTGTCTCCCCAACGTCACCACCCTTCCTGGGGGCCTATATTCTCTTGGTCATTCCTGCCTCGGACTCCCTGCTTCTGCTGATCATTGCTCCCCATTTGGCATCTATTGCCCTCCGGTCTCTGCTCCAATCTTTGTCTAGACTGAGAGCGTAGACCTTGAGGTGACGGAGAGCCAGATGCCAGGGCATGGTGGGTGAGCAGCGGGGCCATTCACCCACCATGTTTTTGTTCAACAAGTACTTTTGAGGACCTACTAGGTGCCCATCGTGGCAGTTAAGATGGTGAGCCCAGCAGACATGGATGCATGGAGCTTCCTTCAGAACGGGACGCAGGTCTGATCAAACGTTCACAGATATCACCGGCAGCTGTGATAACAGCTTGAGGAAAAGATCCTTGGTGTTATAGGAGCTTTTAATAGGAGGATTTAATCTAATTTGGAAGCTCAGAGGAAGTAAGAGCTGAGATCTGAAGCAGAAAGCAAAGGGTATTCCAGGCAGAGGGAACTGCTTATGCAAAGGCCCTGGGGGTGAGAGGAAGTGTGGACAGTGTGACAGATTAAAGAAGGCCTTGGAGGGGAAAGACAGAGCAGGATGAAAGCAGAGAGGTAACTGAAGGGCAGACCTGCTGGGCCTCAGGGCTATGTTAAAGAGTTTTAGCTCGATCCTAAGAATAAAAGGAACTCACCAATGAGGTTTTGGTTGGGAGGATAACATGATCAGATATGCATTGTAAAAATTCTCTGAGGCTCTTATGTATAGAATGGACTGGAAAGGGAAAGGGTAGATCAAGGGAGACCAGAGAGACTTTCTGAATTGTGGGGGTGGCTTGGATCATTGAGCGGTGATAAAGATGGAGAACCATGCATGAAGTGTAAAAATATCCAGGCATTGAAGTCAACCAGACTTGATGAGGGAGTAGGAGTCGGGGAGGGGATAGTGCCTGGGCATCTGAACCATTGACCCGGGGAAGTGGGGATGGTGACATGGGAGTACCGCCTGAGCATGCCGGGATTGAGATGCTGTTGAGACATCCAAAGGTGAGGGTCAAGAAGTCCATTGTGTATGTGGATCTGGAGTTCTGGGGGTGTATATGTATGCAGGTGGTGATGGGAGGTTTGACAGGGTTAAGAACCCTTAGAGAAAGATCGAGGCAAAGAGACAGCCCAAGGCTGAGTCTAGAGCAGTGGTTCTCAGCTAGGATTTTGCACTCAGGGGACATTTGGAAATGTTTAGAGATGTTTCGTTGTTGCAGCTGGGAGGGGAAACTACTGGTAGAAGCTGGGAATGCTGCTGAGCATCTTATAATGCCCAGGATTGTTTTCTGGTCAAAATATCAATAGCACTCAGGTAGAGAAACCTGGGTCTAGAGCAGTGACGGTGAACCTATGACACGCGTGTCAGAGGTGACACGCGAACTCATTTTTTTGGTTGGTTTTTCTTTGTTAAATGGCATTTAAATCTATAAAATAAATATCAAAAATATACATCTTTGTTTTACTCTGGTTGCAAATATCAAAAAATTTCTATATGTGACACAGCACCAGAGTTAAGTTAGGGTTTTTCAAAATGCTGACACGCCGAGCTCCAAAGGTTCGCCATCACTGGTCTAGGGTAATATGTAACAGCCAGGTGGAGGAAGATGAGTCTGCAGAGGAGAGGCATTGAGGTAGGAGGGAACCATGCAAGTATATGTGATGGTGCCCAAGGGAAGGGAACATATAGAGAAAAAAGAGGGCAGTCAACAGAGTCAAATGCTGCTGAGAGGTCAAGAAACTTGGCAGGCTGGAAGGCATCCATTGGACTTAGAAACTGCGGTGGAGTTTGCAAGAGCCATGTTGGTGGTACTGTCAGGTCAGAGACTGGATAGAAGGGGTGGAGGAGGGAGCTCAGGAAGGGAGGGAATGGAGGCAGTGGTGTAGGCAACTAAGAAGAGGAGGGGAGAAGTAGGAGACAGATGAAAGGACTAGTCAAGTAAGGCGTTTTGTTTTTTAATAGGAGAGACTTCAGTTTACTTAACTACGGAGGAAGCGCTTCTTGAGAGGAAGAGGTTGAATATGCAAGATACAGACAGTGTGTTGGCGATATGAGATTCCCAAGAAGGTAGAAGAGGAATGAAGCAAGAGTAGCTGCACCCACCTTAAGATGAAGGGCAGCTCTTCCATTATAGCAAGAGAGAGGGGCCAGGACGGGGCAAAAGATCATCCATTACCACAGGGGAGAAGAGAGACTCATTTTATGGCTCTTGTTTTCTCTGGGAGTTCACGGGAGGGTGGAGGAGAATGGAGAATGTTTCGAGTCTTCCTGTTCAGTGTGTTGGCTTTCCGGAGCGCCCT
>NW_006292342.1:71929-75847 GCF_000327345.1 Myotis davidii | reverse complement strand
CTCCTGGCCCGGGGTTTGGCATCTGAGCCTAGAGAGGGCTCGGATGGGGATGTCCAGCTCCAGGATTTATGAGGTAGCCTCATGATGGGTTCTCATGAAGTCCCCAACTTTTTGAAAATTAATGCCGTTCGTAATAGCCCGTCAAGAAAGCCTTGTAATAATCGTTGAAAAGGACCCACATAATCCATCTTCATGAATCTTAGATCATGGCATTGGAAAAATAAAATCCCCTCACCCTCAGCAATCCTTAGTCCCACCAATCATTTGCAGTGGACATTCATCCAAGAGTCCTGAGCACTTGGGGGAAAGTGCTCCATGGGTTGGGAGATGCTCGGGAAAAGGAGACTTTAGCGATGGCTTTCGCACTTGATTGTGAAAGTTGAGGAAGGTGGATGCAGATACTGAGACAGACCTGGTGGAGACTGGGTTCTGAGATAGACCAGGCTCAGCTCAGGTTTGAGATTAGGGATTAATTCAAGTCCTGGGACAGAGCAGGGACATTCCCCTGAGGTCTTTACTTTATTTTATTTTTTAATTTTTGTTGATTTCAGAGAGAAGAACGGGAGAGAGAGAGATAGAGAGAGAGAGAGAGAGAGAGAGAGAAGAGAGAGAAACATCAATGATGAGAGAGAATCATTGATTGCCTGCCTCCTACACTCTCCACACTGGGGATCGAACCCACAACCTGGGCATGTGCCTTTGACCGGAATCGAACCAGGGACCCTTCAGTCTGCCGGCCAACGCTCTCTCCACCGAGCCAAATCGGCTAGGGCTCCCCTGAGGTCTTTTTTTTTTTTTTTTAATATATTTTATTGATTTTTTACAGAGAGGAAGGGAGAGAGATAGAGAGCTAGAAACATCGATGAGAGAGAAACATCGATCAGCTGCCTCCTGCACACCTCCCACTGGGGATATGCCCGCAACCAAGGCATACACCCTGACCGGAATCGAACCCGGGACCCTTCAGTCCGCAGGCCGAAGCTCTATCCACTGAGCCAAGCCGGTCTCGGCTCCCCTGAGGTCTTAAGATACTCCATGGCTGACTCTGAGACAGACTAGGGTCAAACCTAAGCCCTGATAGACAAAGGCTGAACTTGGATCTGGGATAGACAAAAACGACAAACTTGGTCCTGGGAGACCAGGACAGAGTCCGGGTCCTGGGTGAAGCAGGGTTCCGATAGACAAGGCCTACCTCAGCCCCTGGGATAGAGCAGAGTTGAACCTGAGTGCTGGGGTGGAATGGTGCAGAATCCACCTCCTGAGAGAGACCGGAACAGAGCTCATGAGGACAGACACAGAAGATGGGCTGATCGTGGGGACATTAGGTTTGCCCTGTGGGGGTCTCCCTGCTTGTTGAGCCACCTTGCTCAAACTATTGAGTACCTCTGGGATTAGTGTCCATGGCAAAGGACGTGGCATATCCCCGGACTAACGAGGGGAAGCCAAGTGAACTTTCCGATGCCAGCTTATCCTAGGACCCAGGTTTAAACTAGCTCAGGCCCAAGGACCTGGACACATGCTCAGCAGAGCTGACAGCTTGGAAGGCCCAGGGTGGCCATCCCTCCATCCATACAGACTAGAGTGATGCCCACACTCCGCACAGGCTCATCACACACGGGGGCTCACATCGTCACACCACAGTACACACACACACACACACACACACACACAGCACCCAAGTACAGTCCTAGGGAGAAGAGCTAGAACATTTGTGGACACTTCTATTGACGGCCACAGTCTCTTACACATTCCGAGGGCTAACACGCTCACATATGCAGTGCACACATGCACACTTTATTCCCTCTCGTATGGCCCAGTCTTTATGACCTGGTCCTCTCCATAGGATGAGGCAGGAGGCCACACTGGCCCTCCGCCTGTTTTGCCTCCAGAGTGCCTTTGTCTTGTGGCACATCTGAGTGGTCTCCCCCTCCCTCCCGAGCTTGGGGTCCCAGGGTAACAAGTTTCCAAGCTGGAGCTAGAGCCAGAGCTGAGACAACAGCGCAGACACCTTCCCTGCCCCCGGAGTGGGCGGTATTTCTCCACAGACACTGGGGAAGAATAATAACAGGCACTGAGAGGTCTCCGTGTTGGCCGAAAACCTTCCCCATCTTGCCAGCTGCAGCGTGGAAGGGGAGCTGGAGGGGAGAAGGCAATTCCAGGGAGACCCCATCCTCCCCGCTGAGGGTCCCTCCCCACCCCCCACACCACATGGTGCCCTCTCCTTCCTCTCAAGGCCTGCCCCATGCCTCCCTCCTTCCAACTACTTAAATATTCCAAGGCAGGAAACTCATGAATATTTATAGGGTTCTAGCAGTGAGGGAGAGGAAAAAAAAGGAATTTATGAACCAGGATACGTCTATAAATAACAGGCCTGTGGCTGATGGGGCTCTTCCCTCACCCACCACATTCCTTCAACTTTGGCTCTAGCCCCATCCAAGCCTCGCAGAACTACCCTGAGCATGTTCACACGCGTGCACACACGCGCACAAACACAGCTTGGCTGTGGATGCACGCATTCCCGCCCTCCAGCGCGCTGTCACACATGCACACGTTCACATACGGTTGAACACAGACACGCGTTCGCACCTGCCTGGAGCCTGGCCCCACTGCCTCCCTTCCACACATAGACACTGACATGCAAAATCTGCCTGACTTGTCTGGCAGCCTCCTGTGTCCACTTTCAGGCAGATACAGACACTTGGGCTCAGATGGGCACACACTACAAGTTGCATGTAATCACACACATACACACACACACACACACACACACACAGCATAGAGGCCCTCGGCCTCAGCTCATGGGCCCACTCTCTGACCCATGGCTTAAGCATGGTACTTCCCCTGTCTGGGCCTTGGTTTCCTCATCTATGTAAGGGAGATACTGAGTGTCCCTGCCTCATAGGGTCTGTGCAGATTTTTAAAAATAACAAATAGCCTGGCCGGCGTGGCTCAGTGGTTGAGCATCGACTTATGAACCAGGAGGTCACGGTTCGATTCCAGGTCAGGGCATGTGCCCGGGTTGCGGGCTCGATTCCCAGTGTGGGGCATGCAGGAGGCAGCTGATCCATGATTCTCTCTCATCAATGATGTTTCTATTTCTCTCTCTCCCTCTCCCTTCCTCTCTGAAATCAATAAAAATATATTTGAGAAAAAACAACAACAAATAAAAATAACAAATAGGTACTAAGTGCCTGTTGTGTGCAAGACGCTACTCTAGGTGCTGGTGACACAGCAACGAACAGGAAAAGGTAAAAAATCCCTGCCTGACATCTGGAGGAGAAGAAAGGTAACACGCAAAATTAATGAGCAAACGATGTGTTGGAAGCTGATAAAGCAGGGGAGCGACTAGTGCTGAGATACATGTAGTCTGACTGGGGGAGAGGGGAGCTCAGGGAAGTGCTCTTGAACCATGGCGTTTAAGTAAAGATTGGAAGGCAGTAGAAGGACATTCTGGGTAGTGGGCATAGCCTGTGCAAAGGCTGGGTGTAAAAGAAACCTGCTCTGGGTGTCGCAGGAGCAGCGAGGAGGCCGAGGAGGCTGGTGTGGCTGGCGCACAGGGCGCTAAGGGGAGTATGGAGGACGTGAGGGGCGGGAGGTGACCGGGCTGATCTTGCTGGGCCTTGTGGGCCATGGGGAAGATTTTGGTTTTTACCTCCAGTGAGGTGGGAGCCATGCAGGATTTTAAAAAAATATGTTTTTATTGATTGATTGAGAGAGAGCGAGCGAGCGAGAGAGAAATAGCAATGAGAGAGAAACATCATTTGCCTCCTACATGCCTCCTACTGGGGATCGAGCAAGCAGAGCACGTACCCTGACCTGGAATCAAACCAGCAGCCTCTTGGTTCCTGTGTCAATGCTCAACCACTGAGCCACATTGGATGAGTGCCATGCAGGGTTTTGAGATGAGAAAGAATCCCC
>NW_006292342.1:71080-71855 GCF_000327345.1 Myotis davidii | reverse complement strand
ACCAACGCCCGTCTTCTTTTCTCAGGTGCGTATTCTTGCCCTCTCTCTCACTCCTAAGCTCCAAGGGCCCTGCGTTGCCTCTGTAACTTCCTTCCTGAGTCCACACAGCCCAGCTGGCTCCCCTTTTCTACCCCTGTGACTTTCTAAATAAACTTTCGCTTGTATTTGAAAGAAAGAAAAAAAAATGTGACCAGACTCAGGTGCTCATAGTGCCCTCTGGCTGCTGTGGTGGGAACAGACTGTGGGAGGTGAGGGTGGGAGTCAGGGGGCCAGGGCAGAGGCAACTGTACTGGGTCGATGGTCACTGGGAGATGGAGCAGTGAGTAGATTCTGATGATGAAGCTGTACAAGGAAGAGACGATGAAAACCGTCTGTAAATGAATGCATTTCAAGAACTCATTCTTTAATTCCAGAAGTGTCTATTGAGTCCCTACTACGTGCCAGGCACTATTCTGGCGGGAGAACACAGCACTGAACAAAGTGAAAATCACCCTGCCCATGGAGGAGACAGGCAAGAAACAGGATGCATTTGATCTAGGGCCAAGGAGTAGGGAAGTTTATACAGAAAAACGCAGGAGAGTGAGCCCCGGGGAGCGACAGGCGCTGCACATGTAGGTTGGGTGGACTGGGCAGGATGTGGGATGCATTTTGAAGCGAGAGGTCCTCTCGGGGTCGGCTGACGGATTGCCTGTGTAGGTGGAAATGACAGAACTTGGTGCCTGGGTGTGACTTTGGGCTTTGAAGGGATGCCCACATAAATACTCCCTTACATTGA
>NW_006292342.1:65809-71050 GCF_000327345.1 Myotis davidii | reverse complement strand
TAGGTTGGGTTCCTGAGAAGCAGAACCTGAGACGGGAGTTGGAGTGCATGATTAACTGGGAGTGGGGCCGAAGCGAAGTAGAACTGAGCGGGGAAGGGGTTGGCCGAGGAGGAAGTTTCCAGTAAGGCCTAAGCTTGGCCTGATCCACGGGGGTGGGGTTCCCTCCAGAAGGTAAATTGTACTGCGAAGGGGTGGGCTTTTGGGCCCCCCGCATCCATCAATCATTTGCTGCTCCCGGGGGTGGGGAACACCTCCACGGTGTCTCCAGGGTGTGCTGGCTCCCAAAAGCCAAGGGCAGGTCTCCAGAGGTCACGGGTGCTAGCTGCGGGCCTTCACTCTCAGCAGCTGCAGGGTGGGTGCACCCGGGCGGGAGGGGATCTGGGCAGCGCCCCAGGCTCCCCCACAGAGGGTCAGAGGAGCACCAGGCATTCGTGCCAATCACAGCCTGGGTGTCTGACACCAGGGCCTGTTCTCAGTTCTCTCGGTACGGAAAGCAGGCCAACTTGGCACCGGAGCTCCCCCGACACAGCTGAGATCCTTTCTGGATTCATTAAGTGCCAGAGCCTCAGCCCTTCGCTTCCCAGATTGCCTGGGAATTGCAGAAGGGAGTTGAGGGGAAGAGATGCTGCCCCGACAGGTTGGAATGGCTCCTTTAATTCTCCCACGGCCCACAGGGACGGCACAGCTCTCACCCCCGTTTTGCAGATGTGGAAATGGGCGCACAGAGAAGTTAAGCCACTTACCCGAGTCCACACAGCTAGAATGTGGGGGAGGCAGGATTTGAACTCAGGTCACTAGGCTCTGGAGTCTATGTGCTTCGGAGCTATACTCAACTGCCTTAAACCCCGTGCCTCCTTCAAAATCCCAGAGCCCCTGTATCCACTCCAAGAGGGAGGGGAAGAGGGGAGGGGATCCTGAGGGAATAGAACAGAAGGTGTGTGGGAGCGGGGGAGAAAGAGGTGACATTGAGGACTTGTCATGTGCAAGGGACATTCATTCATTCATTCGTTCATTCATTCCTGACCTGATGATGCCTGCCTGCTCTGCCCAGCATGTGCTGGTGTTGGGGCCACAGTGGGAAAGTAGAAGAGGGAGGGGAAGAGGGGAGGGGATCCTGAGGGAATAGAACAGAAGGTGTGTGGGAGCGGGGGAGAAAGAGGTGACATTGAGGACTTGTCATGTGCAAGGGACATTCATTCATTCATTCGTTCATTCATTCCTGACCTGATGATGCCTGCCTGCTCTGCCCAGCATGTGCTGGTGTTGGGGCCACAGTGGGAAAGTAGAAAAACCTAAAAAAAAAAAAAAAAAAAAGAAAGACAGGCCTCAGCCCTGCCCCTTTGGACCTAACAGCTTAACAGAACGCACAGACTCTCACCTAGGCAAGGAAGAGAATAAAATATAAGAAACTTGCTAGAGGGGAGGGGCAGGGAACTGTGGAGACACACACAGCAGCAGCTCGGGGCCTGTCTGCAGGGATGGGGAAGGCTTCCTGGAGGTGGTGATGTTTACTCTGAGCCCTGGAGGATGCACAGACTTCGAAGAGTCCTGGGGCAGCTGACAGGAGTGCAGCAGAGAGGAAATACCAGCATCTGTACAGCTCACAGACCTGCGTTTGTCATTCCAGCTCTGCCACTTAATATATAGAGCAAGCACCATTACCTCAAGGTTTTAAAAACGTGTGTAGATATTTATGGAGTACCTACTACGTGCCAAGTGCTTTTAGGCCTTGGGTAGAGACCAAGACTTGAGGTCCTTGTATATGTCCCTCCTACTGGGTCATACACCACACCAGCCAACAAAGATATAGTGTGGTTTCTGCCATGACAAATGTCAGGCTGGGAGATGGGGACTGAGAAGGGTATCTTTAAGGAGGCAATCAGGGGAGGCTTCCCCGAGGAGGTGACTTTTAAACTTAATTCTTAACTCTGGACAAGAAGGATCCAGCATTATCACTGTTCTTTCATAGGCTTATGGTAGGGGATGAAACGGGACAGTAGACATGAGCCAAAGCTTCCTGAGTGTGTAATTCAGTAACTAAGGCAATTTTAGAGGGAGGCATCCTGGGTCCTGCGTCCTGTTAGCTAGCTGGTCATTTACCCGGTGTCCCTCAGTTCCATTCCTTCCTCGCCCTTCCCTTGTTCTCTGCCTCAGGGGAGTTGGCTGAAAACTACATTTTCCAGGTTTCCTTGCTCACTGGCTTCCTGTTAAATTCAGCCAATAGAAGGCTGTGATGGGAGCTTAGAGGCGGGAGGAAGAAAGAACCTGAGGGATTTCTCCCAGTTTCTTTGCTGCAGGCAGGGCCTGTCTCCTCCCTGGGTCTAGTGCCCACCTGGCATCCACTCAGGCAGCCTGGTGGCCCAGCTCCTGGGCTCAGTAACACTCCTCCTCCCTTTGCCCTGCCAGCCCTGCAGCTTCTTGCAGTTGCTATTCTTTAAGTTATTTCACCTTCTCCCCTGCCCTCTTTCGACCCTTCTGGCTCCTCAGCACCGCGGTCCCCATGTTAAATTTCCTCCATGAGCCGTCAGGCATGACCTCTGACCCTTAACAGGCTGGTGGCGCACCAGCCACTGCCACCTGACTTTTCCTCCCTGACCTTCAGTTTGTCACGCCGCCAACCTCACGGAGCTGCTGTGAGGTGAGCGGAGACAGTATCAGTAGCCGACATGACACGGCTCTTGTTTGTGTGGTTCGGAGCTCTGCACGGGCACCCATTTAACCTCCACAACAATCCTACCAGGCGGGTGCTGCCGTTAGCTCTGTTGGATGGGGAAACTGAGGCACAGTGAGGTTTAAGTCACTCGCTCAAGGTCACCCGGCTAGGTTAGGAGGTGGCGCTAGGAGGTCCCTCAGGCACACATTGTGCATGTAGAGTGTCTGGCATACGGGCAGCGCTTGGCAAGTTGGGGACAGTGATTATTGCTACATGAGTCTGGTCTCTGGTGAGCGCCCAGGATGGAGGTGATGCTGAAATTCCAGCTCAGATGGACACAGGCACTGGCCGCCACAATGCGTGTTGATTGAAGGCCCTTTTGGGATCTGCCACCTGGAAGAACATC
The DNA here is from genome assembly GCF_000327345.1 of Myotis davidii. Classification (NCBI taxonomy): domain Eukaryota; kingdom Metazoa; phylum Chordata; class Mammalia; order Chiroptera; family Vespertilionidae; genus Myotis; species Myotis davidii. The sequence continues at coordinate 67,991 of NW_006292342.1, read as the reverse complement.
CCTCAGCCTCCTGCTGGCTCCTGTCCCAGCCCTGGAGGAGCGGGGCAGAGGGCCTCTCCATCGCAGCTTGTGCGGGGAGCAGCTGCTCAGCGCTTAGCCAGAATCGATTTCCCTTCACCGGGCCCATTCTCCCTAACAAAGAGCTCCCTGACCCAGGTGGCCGCCATGCCCCCTCTCCTCTGAGCGGAGACGTGCTTTGCCGCCGGCTGGAGCTGTTTTCTGTCTGTGGGATTCATTTCTTTGAAAGCTCTGGAAAATCCCAAGATGGAGTTTTCAGCCCCCCAGGTACCCACCTGCAGTTCACTGGCAGATATCTGTCTTGCCCTGGCCAGTCCACCTCCATGATCTTCCTGACCAGATCCTCCCCCCACTCACACATGGTTATGGGCAGAACTCCCCTCCGCCCCCCAATTCATATGTTGAAGTCCTCGCCTCCAGGACCTCAGTATGTGACTGTATTTGGAGAAAGGGCCTTGAAAGAGATACAGTGGGGCCTTTACTTACGAGTTTTTTGAGATACCAGCTGTCTCTGGGCAGATTTTTTGCATTGAGTTGACAGAGTAATTTGAGTTAACGAGCTCCTTAACGAGCTCGGTCTCAGAATGAATTAAACTCGTAAGTCAAGGCCCCACTGTAGTTAAGTTAAAATTAGGTTATTAAGATGGGCCTAATCCAGTGGTTCTCTAATGTGCAGCCAAGGTTGAGGACCACTGATCCAATACGACTGGTGTCTTTATAAGAAGAGATTAGGCCCAGCTGGCATGGCTCAGTAGTTGAGCATCAATCTATGAACCAGGAGTTCACGGTTTGATTCACGGTCAGGGCACTGGACCGGGTTGTAGGCTTGATCTCTAGTAGTGGGCCTGCAGGAGCAGCTGATCCGTGATTCATTGATGTTTCTATCTCTCTCTGTCTCTCTTCCTCTCTAAAAACAATAAAAATATATTTTAAAAAAGTAAGAGAGCCCTAGCTGGTTTGGCTCAATGGATAGAGCGTCGGCCTGCGGACTGAGGGGTCCCAGGTTTGATTCCAGCCAAGGGCACATGCCTGGGTTGCGGGCTCTATCCCCAGTGGGGGGCGTGCAGGAGGCAGCCAATCAATGATTCTCTCTCATTATTGATGTTTCTCTCTCCCCCTCTCCTTTCCTCTCTAAAATCAATAAAATATATTTTTTTAAAAAAGCAAGAGGAGATTAGGACACAGACAGGCACAGAAGGAAGACCGTGGGGAGACCCAGGGGGAAGGTGCCACCCGCAAGCCCAGGAGAGAGGCCCTGGGAGAAATCAGCGTGGGCGGCCCTTCCTCTTGGGCTTCAGCCCCAGAATGGTGAGCAATTAAATTCTGTTCAGCTCCCCAGTCGGGGGACTTTGTGATGGCAGCCCCAGCAAACCAATACACACAGCCTTCGTGGCTTCCCACCCCCTCAGGGTGAACTCTGGGTCCATTATTCAAGACCCTGTGTGGCCCAGCTCCAGGAGACTGTGTCTGGCAGGGTCCCGGTGCGAAACCTGGCTCCCTCACAAAGGATGAGTAGAGAGAATCCAACAAATGACTCTTCAGAACGGTGGGCGGGGGTAAGAGCACAAGCAAGGGGGCGTTGAAGACCCCCGGGGTCAGCAGCGAAGGGGAGCTGCGGCTACCCTCGGGCCTCAAGGGGGGCTGTGGCTGCAAGAGAGGGTAGTGGTCTGCTCGAGCTGCCATAATGAAATACCAGACTGGGCAGCTCCAACAACAGAGATTTAATTTCTCACCATCCTGGAGGCGAGGAGACCGAGAACAAGGCGTCAGCAGGGTCGGGTTGGTTTCTGAGCTGAGGCCTCTGCCCTTGGCTCGCCCATGGCCCCCTTCTCCTGTCTTCACCTGGTCTTCCTTCTGGGCGTACCTGTGCCCTGATCTCTCTGTAATGACAGCAACCATATTGAACTGGGGTCTACCCTAATGTGGTTTCTTTAAAGGCCCTGTCTCCAAATACGGTCACATTCTGAGGGCCTGGGGGTGAGGACTTCAGCATAGGGATTTAGGGGCAACACAACTCCGTCCATAACATCGGGGGTACCCAGAGGAGCCACCAGATTCAGGGGAGGGATGCAGCCACTGTGGAGCCACTGCTTGGCAGACTCTCTCCTCCGCCCCCACCCCACCCCCAGGCTCCCAGGGCTGCTTTCCTTGGCCACACTGTTCA
>NW_006292342.1:61838-65722 GCF_000327345.1 Myotis davidii | reverse complement strand
CCGCCCCCTCCCCAGCCTCAAGCAAGCACCTCCATTTTCCTCAGGGGCGGCTGCAGCTACCCGTGTGACATGCCTTGGCCAGCCACGGAAGATAAATTTACCCCATGACGACCTTTTCCACGTGCTGACGGATTGATTTTAGCCATCTATCCCCAGCCAGTGTGCCCAGCCCCAGCCCCCACCACAGGCGCTGATGGCTGCAAATTTATGCCCATGCCAGAAATTGAATTCCTGTACGTCGAGGCAAGTGTCTGAAGAGCTCACCCAGGCTCATTTTTACTTCTGACAAACTTCAGTCGAGAGATTAAAGCTGGGCCGGCGTCTTCCAGCAGCAGGGACCGAGGTGATGGGGAAATTACTCACCGTGGGCATTTCTCTTACCTTCCCTGCCTTCAGCTTGGCCTCCAAGGGCTGAGAAAGAAAAGGCAGCCAGGCCCGCAGGCCTCTGCATGGTGAAAGGGAATTCCCACTTCTGATCAGCTAATGTCAGAAAAAGGGCACACTCTGTGTACCCAAAGGCAGGCCGCTCGGTCCCCGTGGTAAATACTGGGCCATTCAGAGAGGAGGGGAAGTAGAGTTTCTAATTCTTGGCCGGCTCTCGGCAACTTTGCGAGGCTCTACGTTTCCTTGGGTTGTGGCAAAGAGGACGTCCCAGTGTGGATACTCCCGGAGCCCCTCACTTCCTTCCGCCCCTGCCAGAGCCCCAAAGGTGGTGGAGGGAGAAACAGAGACCCCAAGGGGCAGCTCTGTGAAGGAAGAGACCCCGCCTTGCTAGAAAGATCTCTCCCACTTGCCTTGAAAACTGTGACTGTCGGATGCAAATGTAGCTGTTTCTCTTTGGTACCATATTAAAGAAATGAACCCTTGATGTCTACAAAAAGGGATCAAAAGTGAATCTTTCTTTCTGAAGGGAGAAGGGCTTTTATGCCGCCGTGAACTTTTCTAGATCTAGCCTCTGGCAGGGATGTCTGCAGAACCCGGAGTGTGGGAGGATAAAGCTGTAAATGACTGCCATTCATGTATTCATTCACTCAGGAAGCGGCTGTGAAGCGCTACTGCGTGCCCGCTTGGGGCTGGGGAGATGCAGGGACAATTCGAACTCCGTTCCTGCCCTCACAAGCCAGTGGGGCGTTCTATACAGTCCCCGACCGCTAGTCAACATTATCATGGTGGTGAAAAACCAGGAAGACTGAGAAATGATTATGGACCGGAGAGGATTAAGGGGACATGACGACTCAGGGCAACGTGGGGTCCTGGGTGTGATTCTGGACCAGAAAAAGGACATGAGCCCTGACCGGTGTGGCTCAGTGGATAGAGCGTCTGCCTGCGGACTGAAGGGCCCCAGGTTCGATTCTGGTCAAGGGCATGTACCTTGGTTGCGGGCACATCCCCAGTAGGAGGTGTGCAGGAGGCAGCTGATCGATGTTTCTCTCTCATCGATGTTTCTAAGTCTCTATCCCTCTCCCTTCCTCTCTGTAAAAAATCAATAAAATATTTTTTTTTAAAAGAAAGAAAAAGGACATGAGTGGAGAAATTGGAGAAATTCAAATAATGTCTAGTAGTCATGGTGACGCACTGTTTAGTTGCGACACATGTACAGTGGATATATGTAATGATGTTAGTGGGAAAACTGGGTGAGGGGCATATGGGAGCTCAGTGCTATCTTCATACTTTTCTATAAATTTAAAAGAAAAAGTTTATTTTTAAAAAGTCAGCGGGAAACAGGGAACAATTCTGGAACAGGGCTGTTTCTGGGAGTTGATGTAAAGGCTCCCGTCGCTGGGCGGGCACTCACACAGTGCCAGATACTGTGATTGACTCCTTTTATTTAATCTTCATTTTTGAGAGTATTACAGTCTCCCTTTTTCCTCCTATCGCTCCCTCCACCTGGTCCCCACCTGGCACCAGGCCTTCACCACCCTATTGTCTGTGCTCATAGGTAATGCAGATAAGATCTTTGGTTAATCTCTTTCCTGACCCCCTTCCCCCTTCCTTCTGAGACTTTTTTTTTAATCATCACTGGAGTATATATTTTACTGATGAGAGAGAGAGAGAGAGAGAGAGAGAGAGATATGAGAGAAATACCAATTGGTTTCTTCCAATATGGGCCTCCACTGGGGATCAAACCCACCACTAGGTATGTGCCCTGACCGGGAATCAAACCGGCAACTTCTTGGTGCACGGGGCCATGCTCCAACCAACTGAGCACACTGGCCAGGGCCTATGATTGACCCTTGACGTACAGTGGGGCCTTGACTTACGAGTGTCCCGACTAACGAGTTTTTCAAGATACGAGCCATCTCTCGGCCGATTTTTTTGCTTTGAGTTGCGAGCTATAATTCGGGTTACAAGCCAGCTTCAGATACCCCACTACTAGTTGGCACAGCGAATGTCACAGTGAACGCCACAACATCAGCCCAGCATCACGTGTCGCACTTGTTCACTTTAAGATTTGACATACGAGTAATTTGAGTTATGAGCTCCGTCATGGAACAAATTAAACTCGTAAGTCAAGGCCCCACTGTACTAATTCACCATCCTGACAACAGTCTTGTAAAGCCCAGCCATTATGCTCCCAACTTTTATTTATTTTTTAAGAAAGTATTTTTATCGATTTCAAAGAGGAAGGGAGAGAGTGATAGAAATATCAACAATAGAAACATCAACGATCGGCTGCCTCCTGCATGTCCCACACCGGAGATCAAGCCTGGAACCCGGGTATGTTCCGAGACCTGCAATCAAACCGTGACCTTCTCATTCATAGATCGAAGCTCAAGCACTGAGCCACGCCGGCCGGGCAGATCCCAACTTTTAGATGAGTAAGCAGAGAGGTTAAGAGAGGCGCTGAGGGGTTAAGCTACTTGCCCAAGGTGACACGGGAGGGAAAAGATCAGAATTTGGACCTAAGCAGCCTGAGCTGTTAAACTCTACAACCACCTGTTGATGCACAGGTATTTAGTGAGCAGCCCTCAGGGGCTGACGAGAGAAATAAAACTCTTCTAGGTATTTCAGGGATTTTAAGTCAGGGGCTAGGTTACCGAGATGTTGGAAGAGATGAGCAGCTGAAGAGAAGATGAAGCTGATACTCAGAGATGAGCAGTAGCAGAGAGCCTCTATCCCCCCAGCTTCCCCCCCGCCCCCAGACTGGGGGTCGGATGGAAGAGGTGGTATAGACAAGTCCAGGAGTGTGACTACCAGTGGGAGCTGAAGCCAGAGGAGGTGCAGCCACTGCTGGGCACAGGAGGCAGAGAAAGGGGGTTGCCTGCTGTAGCAAAACTCCAAAGAGTGGTGTGACTTACACAACAGGCATTTATTTCTCACACCTGTGGGGGCTGGGAAGGCCGCGATCAGGGCGCTGGCAGGATCAGTGTCTAAGAACCGGATTCCTGGCCATAGTCCACGTCTTGCTGTGTCCTCAGGGCGTGAGTTCCACTCCAAAGGCCCCGCCTCCAAATACCATCACATGGGGGCTAGGTTTCCACGTATGGATCTTGGGGAGACAGAAACATTCAGTCTGTAGCACAGTGTGAGCTCTGTAGGTGTGAAATAACACAGAAAACCTTGGTGGCGGTGGCTGGTGCCTGGCCCACTCCTTCATCCATTCCTGTGACTTTTGATCCCATCTGTCTGCTGACAGCACCCAAAGGCGCATCTCTGCTCCCCTTCTCAGCTGCCGACTTCACATTGAATGTGGTCACGGCATCATGACATGAACATGCCTTGATTTCCATCCCCTCCCCAAAGCTGCTCCTCCCCCACTTCCCATGGGTTCCTCCTCCAGCATTCTCCAGCTCAATAAATGGCACCCCCATTCATCCGCTCCAAATATTGGGTTCCATATCTCGGAGAAATCCTCCACTTCTCTTTCTCTTCTTCCTCCCCTC